>NC_133123.1:143918377-144219040 GCF_033568475.1 Henckelia pumila | reverse complement strand
TTCAACTCTTCACCAGATTTTGTTTTGTACTCCACCCCTTTAATAGTCCCATTTTCTTCTAGGAGAGACACTACAGTTCCTTGCTCCAATCGAACACTGCAAACAAAAGAGACAAAAATTGCCTCCATCAGCTGATACATATATTGAAGAAGAATAAACTTCTGGCATTCAATCATCGTCAATGATAACATGCTTTACAATGACTCCATAGTAAGCCTTGATACATCCCTCACTCCCTCATGTATGATAAATAATTCCAAATACGATAGTAAAAACTAAAACTTTAAATAAAGTCATTTTTTCCTGTCTCATTCCCCATCAATCCCAGAAGTTGGTGGGGCAGAGGAAATTATGAAAAGAACACATGGCCTAGGCCTTATTAAAAAGAGAATGACGGAAAAGTCATCAGAAAAAAACAGGGAGGAGAAGACATACTTAGGAAGAGATGCAGCTTTTTCACGCATCCGTTGTATGAAGCGTCCGTTGTGGAAGCTCCTTCCTGATACATCGGAGTGAAATTTTTCCAAAGGATAAGAAAGCCGTGTAGATTTTCCATCCTTGAGCAGAGCATAACCAAAAACTCTCTGAGCATCAATGTTCTCCACGCAGTCTATTAAGAACAAAAACACATTTTCAACAATTACATAACTATGAAAACCACTCAGTGTGTACATATATATATACAATTTGTTAGCAAAAGAAATGCAGAATTTACCTTCCAATCCCAACTCGATCAATTTAAGGTATCCACCTGGTTGCAGCAGTTCTCCGACGATTCGGTCGGGCTCAGTTAAATCTCTCTCAATCACACGCACCTGACGCCCTTCCTACAACCAAATTATAAGGAGGTTGTTCAGAAACTTTTACTGTTTAATCTTTCTGTTGGAGTAGGTTCAAGAATAGAAAATTTTGAAACAAATATCAGTATTTTGTTTCCTTGTTTTCTTTCAGATATCTTTTATGATCATCATTATTATTATTATTATGAATTATGATCATTATTTTAATATAAAACAGCACCGAATTATAATTTGCTGAAACTGTAAAAAAAATTAATAATAATAATTTTGCAAACAATAATTATTTAATAAGAGTAAAAGAAACACCCAGACATTAACAAGTTAGATGGAAAATCAAGATTTGGAAATATGCAGAATAAGAATCGGAGTTCATTTCAAAGAACCTGTTTTTACATGCATAACATGCATTGATTCATATGCACATTCAAACTTCAAAATTTCAGCACATCGCTTAAAAAATAAAAAAGCAAAAACTTTTATCGACATACGGTCATGACAGAAAAAACCAATTCCCGGTTCGCACATCCATAAAAAAGAGCAAAACCTCGACCGAATCGAAGAAGGAAAACCGATGTACCTTCCCGAGAGTGTGGGCGAGGGCAGCGCCGGCGACACCAGCACCAACGATGATGACGTCATCTCCGATATTCCTCAATCCGAGATCTCCATTATCCGCGACGGTGGCGGTAGTGGTAGTGGTAGTGGTGGCAGCTCCAGGCTCCTCCTCGGTTGCTTTCTTTTTGCTCGACAACCCATAACAAAAAATGAGGACGCCCAAAAGGGCAGCCAAAACAGATGCCCAAAGGCTGAGATCCGCCATAATTTACGGCAATGCGGGTTGAAGAGAAGGGCAGAAGCAATAAAGTGTCGCCGGAGAATGAGAGAGAATATAACACCGGTGCTTCGAGCGAGGCTAACTTTTAATGTTATATAAATGCTTCGCTGGATTTCTTTGGCGTTTTATGCGTGACATATATAGATTACACGAGATATATAGTATGATTTTTGGGGAAAATAAAAAAACAAAACAAAACAAAAATAATAATACAAGAGAACATGCAACGGCCTCAGAAAAGTATGGGGGGACAAAATGTTAATTATGGCCTCCATCGTACCTTTTGCGGTATCTTTCCATTTCTCCAAATTTTTGCGGGCGTTGCATCATTTTTCGTTAATTAAACTAAGGACAATGCATGTACATAGACTTTTACATAAAAGTGTACACGCCCTATTAAATTAGAAAAAAATTTCAAATTCTTTTAAATTTTTTTTTTTTCAACTTACATTTTTTTGTCTTGCTCAAAAAAATATATCAAATTCTTTTAAAATATTTTTATTTTCAACCTACAATTGTTTATCTTTTTCAAAAAAACTCAAACCGAAAATATTATTATTATTAATTTAATTATTTATTGTGAAATTTTAAGGGGTTTCAAAATTGAACCCGACCCAAGTTGATCAGTTACTATCGGATTAAGGTTGATTTTTGGGGTTCATGTTAGACTCGAAATATTGATTTTTTAAAATTTTTAACAAAATAATTAAATACACATAATAATAATTAATATATTTTGATTTAAATACATAATAACAAAATCTCACTTATATATATAGTTCTATATAACTTAAATTTGAAAGTCCAAGTATACAAAATTCAAAATAAACTTACTACACACAATAAAAATTATTTTTAAAAATCAATGTTTTACAAAATAATTATTACATGTTTAAAATCTATTATACAATATACAATATTTTTTATCAAACATACAATATATAAAAATATAGTAATTATTTCTTAATTCTAGAAATAAGTACAAAAACTTTTTATAAATTTCTCAAACCAAATCCGAATAAATCAATAGTGATTGACTCGAACTCGACTAACACGATCAACATAAACCTATATGATTTGATTTTTATTTTGTTTTTAACAAAATAATTAATTATTACACATAATAATATTAAATATATTTTAGTTTAAATATATATTTTTTGTTCATAATAAATTTAAATATATAATAATAAATCTCGCTTATATATAATTTAAATTTAAAATTTTAATTTTAAAATATATTTTCTATAAAAAAATAGAAAATTATTATTTTTTAACTCAATTAATAATTATATGTTAAAATTTTATAAAATAATTATTTTTGTGGAACTAAGTAAAATTAATTGTACAAGTAATAAAAAATAATAATATTTTCTTAAAAATTTATTTGAGTAAGACAAAAATTGTAGGTTGAAAAAAAAAAGAAATTTTAAAAAAATTTGAAATTCTTTCCTAATTTAATAAGGTGTGTACATCTCTATGTAAGAGTCTATATACATAAAGCATTGTCCTTAAACTAATTATTATTTTATTTTCATCTTAATTTGTGTTATGTTTTCTCTCTTTTTCTAAGGAAATTTCATTAATCATGTAATTAATTATAAATATCATCTAAATGTTCAAGGAAAAAGTGTGAAATCTCAAATAAAATAGAAAGAGTATTATATAAACGAGCAACTTGAGCAAAAAAAAAAAAAAGGAGTTGTTACGTTTGCTTGTCTATGAACAAACTGAACCGATAGTATAGTTACCCAACCCGAATCTACTACTAATTAGATATTAGTACTTAATTAAGAATGCAATTAACGCTAATCAAAAAATATACGCAGAAGCTTAAATAAATGCTGGTCGGCAGAATACAACCGACTAATAAAACAATTCGATATACAACCCAATCGAATTAAATCTTAACAAAATCCTAAAGCTAAGTCATGCTGTGTAACGCCCCGTTTTTTATCTTAAATGAGTTTATTTGAGTTAATCGGAGATTACAGAGTTCACGAGCCGACTCGATTTTGATCAGGGTCTATTTTGCAAATTTTGGATTTTTCAGGGACTAAAACGCAAATATCGGTTTTATTAGATATTTATAAGGGAAATGACTTGTATTATTCATTCATCACCTTCCCTTAGCCGCCTCCCCTCCATTGAAACGCTTTAAACGTTTCTCCAAGCTCCCAGATTTCAGTCCGAGCTCGATCCGGCCGTTGAAAATTATTTTTGAAGGCAGATTATCGATCACTACAGCGAGAGCTCCGTTATATTGTAAGTTCTTCTTTGATCGGATACATTCTAGTTTTTGGATGTTGTTAGAATCGTTTGAGATTCGAGTATGTTGTTCTCTACAGAGTTCTGATCGTTTATTATATGTCGATTTTGAATTAGAGCGACGTTCGGATTTGTTATGATTTTTGGAAGCCATTTTCGAAAATGTGGATTTTGAGATTGATGGGTTTGCTTTGTTTGGTTGTCTTAGAATTATTTGAGGTTATATCGCTATTGAACTGCTGTCTGCATTGTCGGGTTGTTCAGTTATAGCCGTTATGCCGTCGGTTTGAGTTTTGGAGATTTGAACCGTTTTTGAAGTTGTTGAACTTGTATTGTAAGTTGATCTTGGTTATTGATCTTGTATTTCATCTGGACAGATTCGTTTGGAGTTTGTCAAGCCAGAGTTAACAACATTTTGATCGTCAAGAGTTGGACGAATATCGGTAAAGAGTTTTACCTTGAACCGTTGTTGTTGTTTAGGTTGTACAGTTGTTGATACAATCTTTTGTTGTAGCTTTTCCGGAGTTGGATCTACGACATTGAAAGGTAAAAGCAGTCATCGTAGCGGGATAGCATACTCGGGACAGTTGGTTCTCGAGTTTCCCTTTCAAATCACATATTGCATCAATACTTGTTCTAGCATGTGGAACATGTATTTTGGGTTGTTATTTGAGTTGTTTATGTGGCTTATGTTTATATTTCTATTCTGCATTCATCTTGAGCCTACGTTGATTCAGCGGGCAGAACCTCCCTTTTTGTGTGGACGTTTGGGAACTATGATTGAGTGGCCTAGGTCGTAGTCGTATCGCCTAGTGCTAGCATACTCATTATGGTTGCTCAAAGTCTAGAGAAGCGAGATATGTGGCACCACCTCGATTGGGAGAGTCGGTGAGTCGTCACATGATCTCATCCTCGGGATCCCAAAAGCACAACAACAATCCTTTGTTTATCAGACTTGATATCCCGGTTTAAAGACATGCATTTCATTACATTGTTATTGATTGTGTTGTTGTCTTGAAAGCATGGTTATTGTTGTATTACTTGATATGTTGCTTTTTCTGGGATTATCATTCTCACCGGTTATCCGGCTATTGCTTTGTTTTTTTATGTGTACTTGGCAACAGGAAGGGCAGGATCAAGTCAGCATAGACCTGGTTAGCGTCCAGAGCAAGAGATAGAAGTGAGACTCGTTTAAAAGTCAAATCAGCATGTCAACCTAGTTATGTTTTGCGAACATGTTTAGTTATTCGAACTTCTCGTAATTGTTTTGTAAACAAGAATCGATGTAGGTACTACCGTATTGAATGTTTCTCTTCCCTAAACCTTTCTTGTATTGTTTTGGCATGTCAAATACTCTTAATGCAAGTGTTTAGGTTTTGATTGGGTAAATTTCAGTGCTTTCACTTTTCTGGGCGAGGGGACGGCGCGGGCGCGCGGCCTCCTTGTGAGGTTTGGGCGCGGGCGCTCTTATTTAGAGCGCGGGCGCGCTAGTCTTTGCGCAGCATAAGCGCGGGCGCGCTGGTAATTGCGGGGCTTAGGCGCGGGCGCGCGAGCCTCCTTTTAAAAAAAAATATAAATTATTGGTTTCTTGTTTACATATCGCTTGCTTCTCTGATTTTAGTGGATTAGAAACGAGGTCTCACAATAAGTGGTATCAGAGCGTTAAGATTCTTGGTCGAACTAGAGTGAGCGGGTAGATCGAGTCTGCGTGTATTGACTCCTCGCATGTGTTTGAATTATACTTAATTCCATGCGAGCATGCTTTATTATTGAGAATTATTGAATTACATGGTTATGTGATTTAATTTATAAAGCATGATCTACTTGAGATATAACTGTTTCTGTTACCGACTGGTATCCGGTATTCCAAGCGGTTGTAAGGGCACTGATTGTAGCGATTGAGATATCTCGTGTCCTAACCTTTGATTATCAGATGGGTCCTCGTCGAGTGATAAACAGAAACACACCGCCAGTTATCCCTGCGACTGAGCAGGCTAGGACTGAATTTGATCAGTTGGATGCTTCAGCAACGCCTATGGAAACCTTGCTGAAGAGGTTTCAGTCGTTCAATCCGCCGTTATTGATGGGTTCAGAAAATCCAGTTGACTGCGAGAGTTGGTTGGATGATATTGATCAGCTGTTCGATTCCATTGATTACACAGATGACCGCAGAATCAGGTTAGTCATTCATCAGCTACGTGGGGTTGCTAAGAGCTGATGGATCATGACAAAGTAAGCAATGGAGAGTAGAGGTACGGAAGTTACTTGGACTCTTTTTAAATCTGAGTTTTATAAGCGGTTTTTCCCTATCTCGTATCGCAAAGATAAGGGAGCAAAGTTTGCCAATCTGAGGCAAGGGAATCTGAACATTGAAGAGTACGTGGCTAAGTTCGATAGTCTGTTGCGTTTTGCACCGCTAATTGCTGAAGATGAAGAAGCTAAGGCAGATCAGTTCATCAATGGTTTGAACCCCGACGTCTTCACGTTGGTAAACACCAACAGGCCTAACAACTTTGCGGATGCTATGAATTACGCAAAGGGAGCGGAAGCAGGCTTGTGGAGGCAAAGAGGTAACCAGGTAGCACCTCAGCAACAGATACAGTATCTGAACCCACCATCTCAGTATCAGAATCAGCCACCGCAGCATCAAAACCAGCAGCAAAGGTATGAAGGTGGAAACAGTGGGGGAAACAGAAAAGATCAGTTCAAAGCAAGAGGTAAACAGTTCAAGAGGCAGGCGAACAGTTCTTCGAGTTCCAGTGGTTCGAAGCAATTCGGTTCCGGACAGAGTTCTGGATCTTCAGCCTTGTACTGCAGCAAGTGTGGGGGAAGACACTCACCGGATCAGTGTGTGGGAGTCTTCGGTAATTGTAACACATGTCAGCAACCGGGACACTTCTCTAAAGTGTGCCCTCAACGTAATAGAGATAGAGCTCAGAGTGGGAGTTCTTCTAGACCTGCAGCTCAGCCGGAGAGGCAGTCGTCTGCAGTGCACTCTTTCCAACCTCAGCAACAGCATAACAGATAGGGAGGTAGCACTAGTGCGAACCAGCCTCCGAGACAGCAAGCACGAGTCTTTGCTCTGACAGAGGATCAGGCTCAAGCAGCACCTGATGATGTTATAGCAGGTAACTGTTCGATTTTCAGTTATTCTACTTATGTCTTGATAGATACAGGTGCTTCCCATTCCTTTATCTCTGAGAAATTTGTGTTATTGCATGCTTTGACAACTGAATTGTTTCCTACAGTAGTAGCTGTTACTTCACCTTTGGGTGGAGGAATTGTTTCTGTCAGACTAGTCAGGAACTGTGAACTTTGTTTTGAGGGAAATTTGTTAGAATTCGACTGTATTGTGCTTGGGTTGTCAGATTTTTATTGTATTGTCGGTATAGATGCTTTGACCAAGTACAGGGCAACATTTGATTGTTTTCTGAAGGTTGTCAGGTTCAGACCTGAAATGGCAGACGAGTGGAAATTCTTTGGTAAGGATTCTCGATCTAGAATTCCTTTGATTTCAGTGTTATCTATGACTCGTTTGTTACAGAGAGGTGCAGAAGGATTTTTGGTTTATGCGGTTGATGTACTGAAATCTAGCCCAGCTTTGGTTGACTTATCAGTGGTTAGAGATTTTGCTGATGTGTTTCCGGAAGATGTTCCTGGATTGCCACCCATTCGAGAGGTTGAATTCAGCATTGACTTAGTGCCAGGTACTCAACCTATTTCAAAAGATCCTTATCGTATGTCACTTATTGAATTGAGAGAGTTGAAGGAGCAGCTTGAGGATTTGATTGCCAAGGGATACATCAGGCCTAGTGTATCGCCTTGGGGTGCTCCTGTGCTTTTTGTTCGGAAGAAGGATGGTTCTATGCGGCTTTGTATCGACTACCGCCAATTGAATCAGGCTACAGTTAAGAACAGGTATCCTTTACCCCGAATAGATGACCTTTTTGATCAACTGCAGGGTTCTTCTGTCTACTCTAATATTGATCTGAGGTCAGGTTATCACCAGTTGAGAGTGCGAGAGGAAGACGTTCCTAAGACCGCATTCAGAACGAGGTATGGTCATTTTGAGTTTATAGTCATGCCGTTCGGTTTGACTAACGCTCCAGCGGTTTTTATGGGTTTGATGAACCGTATCTTTCAGCGTTTTTTAGATGAGTTCGTCATTATCTTTATCGATGATATTCTTATCTAATCGAAGAATCGTACTGACCATGCATAGCACTTGAGGACCGTACTCCAGATTTTACGAGCTGAGCAGTTGTTTGCCAAGCTGTCTAAGTGTGAATTCTGGTTAGATCGAGTTGTCTTTCTCGGTCATATTATTTCTGAAGATTGGATTTCTGTCGATCCCAGCAAGATTGAATCGGTTATGAATTGGCCTAGACCTACTTCAGTGCCGGAGATCCGAAGCTTCATGGGTTTAGCTGGTTATTACCATCGTTTCATCGAGGGTTTCTCGTCTATTGCCAAGCCTATTACCCAGCTGACTCAGAAGAATGCGCCTTTTGTCTGGACTGCAGATTGTGAGGCTAGCTTTGTTGATCTGAAGAGGAGACTGACCAGTGCTCCAATTATTTCTATTCCGAAGGGTACTGGAGGTTTCACAGTCTATTGTGATGCTTCTAACCGAGGCTTGGGTTGTGTTCTTATGCAGCATAAGCATGTGATAGCGTATGCATCGAGACAGCTGAAACCGCACGAGACTCGTTATCCGGTTCATGATCTTGAACTAGCTGCGATCGTCTTTGCTCTGAAGATCTGGCGTCACTATCTTTATGGTGAGTCTTTCGAGATCTTTTCTGACCATAAGAGCCTTAAGTACTTGTTTTCATAGGCAGAGCTGAATATGAGACAGATAAGATGGTTAGACCTGTTGAAGGATTTCGACTGTGAAATCAAGTATTATCCGGGGAAGTCGAATGCAGTTGCAGATGCCTTGAGCCGAAAGCTTTGTTCCTTATCTCTTTCTACTATTGGTGTTTCTCAGTTGATCGATGATTGTTGCACTTCTGGTTTAGAGTTTGAAACAGATATGGAGACTATCAGAGTGTTTGCTATTCAAGCCGAACCGGAGTTGTTTGTTGCAATCAGAGAAGCACAGAAGTCTGAGCCGAGCATTCTGGTTTTAGTAGAGAAAGTCAGATCTGGGCATCAGTCTGAATTCCAGGTTAGAGATGATGTACTGTATGTGAATAATCGTATTGTTGTGCCTGATATTTCGGAGTTGAGGCAGCGTATTCTTCGAGAGGCTCATTGCAGTCGGTTTAGTATTCATCCTGGGGGTCGTAAGATGTACAACGATTTGAAGATTCAGTTGGAAGAGAATGAAGAGCGACATAGCGAGGTTTGTATCTCGGTGTTTGAATTGTCAGCAGGTGAAAGCAGAACGGAAGCGACCAGGAGGTCTGTTGCACAGTCTATCTGTTCCTGAATGGAAGTGGGATCACATTTCCATGGATTTCGTCACGAAGCTACCACGATCCATTCGAGGATGCGATGCCATTTGGGTAGTGATCGACCGATTGACGAAGTCTGCGTGTTTTATTCCGTACAGGATGACGTATAGTCATGATCAGATGGCTGAGTTGTATGTTAGCAATGTTGTGAGACTGCATGGTGTGCCGAAGTCGATCGTTTCAGACAGAGATCCTAGATTCACTTCTCACTTCTGGCACAGTCTTCAGGGGGCACTTGGTACTCGATTGCATCTGAGTACAGCTTATCATCCTCAGACCGATGGACAGTCAGAGCGGACTATCCAGACGTTAGAGGATATGCTGCGAGCGGTAGTGCTAAACTTTGGCACTAGTTGGCAGGATTCTTTGCCTCTTGTCGAGTTTTCTTACAACAACAGCTTCCAAGCGAGTATCGGTATGGCGCCTTTTGAGGCTTTGTATGGTAGAAAGTGCCGATCTCCGTTGTTTTGGGATGAATTGTCCGAGTCACCAGATTTGGGACCGGAGATTCTTAGAGATATGGCAGAGCAGGTTAAGATCATTCAGACCAGAATGAAGTCAGCTCAAGATAGACGGGCGAAGTATGCGAATGTCAGGCGTAGACCTCTGAGTTTTGATCAGGGAGACCGAGTCTTTCTGAAGATTTCACCTTTCAGAGGCACTGTCAGATTCGGTAAGAGAGGGAAGTTATCTTCGAGATTCATCGGGCCGTACGAGATTCTCGAGAAGATAGGCGATCTTGCCTACAGACTTGCACTTCTTCCGTCTTTATCTGGTATTCACGAAGTTTTTCACGTCTCTATGCTGCGAAAGTATCAACCAGATATTTCTCATATCCTTCAGCCTGACGAAGCCGAGTTAGACGAGACTCTGAGCTACTTTAAGCGACCGATTCAGATCCTTGATCGGAAGGAGAAACAACTCAGAACCAAGTCGATCCCGTTAGTGAAAGTGTAGTGGAGCCGTCACGGCATCGAGGAAGCGACTTGGGAGACAGAATCTAACATGAGACAACGATTTTCGGAGTTATTCGGATGACGTGAGTTCTTCTTACTGTCTTTAGTTCTTTATTCTATCTTATGAGTTGTGGTTCTTGTTGATTTCGAGGACGAAATCTCTTCTTAGTGGGGGAGAATTGTAACGCCCCATTTTTATCTTAAATAAGTTTATTTGAGTTAATCGAAGATTACAGAGTTCACGAGCCGACTCGATTTTGATCAGGGTCTATTTTGCAAATTTTGGATTTTTCAGGGACTAAAACGCAAATATCGGTTTTATTAGATATTTATAAGGGAAATGACTTGTATTATTCATTCATCACCTTCCTTTAGCCGCCTCCCCTCCATTGAAATGCTTTAAACGTTTCTCCAAGCTCCCAGATTTCAGTCCGGGCTCGATCCGGCCGTTGGAAATTATTTCTGAAGGCAGATTATCGATCACTACAGCGAGAGCTCCGTTATATTGTAAGTTCTTCTTTGATCGGATACATTATAGTTTTTGGATGTTGTTAGAATCATTTGAGATTCGAGTATGTTGTTCTCTACAGAGTTCTGATCGTTTATTATCTGTCGGTTTTGAATTAGAGCGACGTTCGGATTTGTTATGATTTTTGGAAGCCATTTTCGAAAATGTGGATTTTGAGATTGATGGGTTTGCTTTGTTTGGTTGTCTTAGCATTGTTTGAGGTTATATCGCTATTGAACTGCTGTCTGCATTGTCGGGTTGTTCAGTTATAGCCGTTATGCCATCGGTTTGAGTTTTGGAGATTTGAACCGTTTTTGAAGTTGTTGAACTTGTATTGTAAGTTGATCTTGGTTATTGATCTTGTATTTCATCTGGACAGATTCGTTTGGAGTTTGTCAAGCCAGAGTTAACAACATTTTGATCGTCAAGAGTTGGACGAATATCGGTAAAGAGTTTTACCTTGAACCGTTGTTGTTGTTTAGGTTGTATAGTTGTTGATACAATCTTTTGTTGTAGCTTTTCCGGAGTTGGATCTACGACATTGAAAGGTAAAAGCAGTCATCGTAGCGGGATAGCATACTCGGGACAGTTGGTTCTCGAGTTTCCCTTTCAAATCACATATTGCATCAATACTTGTTCTAGCATGTGGAACATGTATTTTGGGTTGTTATTTGAGTTGTTTATGTGGCTTATGTTTATGTTTCTGTTCTGCATTCATCTTGAGCCTACGTTGATTCAGCGGGCAGAACCGCCCTTTTTGTGTGGACGTTTGGGAACTATGATTGAGTGGCCTAGGTCGTAGTCGTATCGCCTAGTGCTAGCATACTCATTATGGTTGCTCAAAGTCTAGAGGAGCGAGATATGTGGCACCACCTCGATTGGGAGAGTCGGTGAGTCGTCACATGATCTCATCCTCGGGATCCCAAAAGCACAGCAGCAATCCTTTGTTTATCAGACTTGATATCCCGGTTTAAAGACATGCATTTCATTACGTTGTTATTGATTGTGTTGTTGTCTTGAAAGCATGGTTATTGTTGTATTACTTGATATGTTGCTTTTTCTAGGATTATCATTCTCACCAGTTATCCGGCTGTTGCTTTGTTTTTTTATGTGTACTTGGCAACAGGAAGGGCAGGATCAAGTCAGCATAGACCTGGTTAACGTCCAGAGCAAGAGATAGAAGTGAGACTCGTTTAGAAGTCGAATCAGCATGTCAACCTAGTTATGTTTTGCGAACATGTTTAGTTATTCGAACTTCTCGTAATTGTTTTGTAAACAAGAATCGATGTAGGTACTACCATATTGAATGTTTCTCTTTCCTAAACCTTTCTTGTATTGTTTTGGCATGTCAAATACTCTTAATGCAAGTGTTTAGGTTTTGATTGGGTAAATTTCAGTGCTTTCACTTTTCTGGGCGAGGAAACGGCGCGGGCGCGCGTTTGTTGGCGCGGCCTCCTTGCGAGGTTTGGGCGCGGGCGCTCTTATTTAGAGCGCGGGCGCGCTAGTCTTTGCGCAGCATAAGCGCGGGCGCACGGCTTTAGGCGCGGGCGCGCTTGTAATTGCGGGGCTTAGGCGCGGGCGCGCGAGCCTCCTTTTAAAAAAAATATAAATTATTGGTTTCTTGTTTACATATCGCTCGCTTCTCTGATTTTAGTGGATTAGAAACGAGGTCTCACATGCTGCCTCTTCCTGGTCACCGACTACTCCGAGTCTCTAGGCGCACTACCTGCACCTGTAACTGCCCCGTCGAATGGGGTATCCAAACAACAACAAAACACTGGATGTGAGCTTTAAGCTTAATACGCTAGTACGGGTAACATACAAACATGATGCATGCATATGTAAATCAAGGTGTCATACTGGGAAAATATCCTGCTCAGTCTAGGCGTCATGGAATGTAACACGCTAGGGCATCGCATCACGAGGTGGCTCCCATGTCATATAACCCGTGGACATATTCGGAACCAAAATTAACCATGGTATCCATCCACACATGCAATGGGGCTGAACAACCCCTATACTGGGTAAGCCAATAATACCGGCTAATCAAGATGTATGCACGTGTAGCATAACATAAACATGCAATTATGACACATAAATGCAACATATAACATGCATACCCGCTGGAAATCCCAGTCAGTACTTACGTACCTTTCTAAAGGCAGTCCTAGGAGTCCCACTCTAGGTTTCACGCCTATCACCAACTCTACAATGAAAATACTCATGCATCAATATTTATGCTCTAAAAGCTTTAACTAAGTTATTGCATACTTCTAAATATTTTTAGGAAGAAAAAGATATACATGAATCCTGTAACGCCCCGTTTTTATCTTATTTGATGTTATTTGAGATATTAAGTGATTTTAGAATTCGAGAGCCGATTTTTATTAATCAGGGACCTTTTTGCAATTTTCAGAAATTTCAGGGACTAAAACGCAAAATTGAGTTTTGTTATATACTTGAACTTTGACTAAGTCCTTGTATCACTCCATCATCCTCTCCACAACGTTCCTTCACCATTTTAGGCGATCAAAAAGCTTCCAAGCTTTTGTGATTTTGATTCTAGCTCAATCCGTCCGATAGAATTGAATTCTGACTTGATATCTACGATCACAGCTTCGAGTGCTCCGTTTGGATGTAAGTTTATCTCAATTCTGAGAGGTTTGAATTTTTGAATGTTGTTAGAATTAATTTATATTCGGAGAGGATGATTATTAGATAGCGGTGACAGTATATCTAAGACGGTTCGAAGATCTAACGACGATCAGATTTGATATGAATTTTCTTATTATTTTCGAAGATCTGATTTTTTAGATGTGTTGGTATTGTGTTGGATATGATGTTTGAGGATCGGAATTATTATATTGAATTGATATCCTGCTGCCTGTGTTTCCGATTTGATCAGTTTACAGTCGTTATGCCGTCAGTTTGAGTTTTGGATATCGTTTCGATGTTTTGATCGTATCGAGTTTGATTGAGTATTGATGTAGATATTGATCTGTGACTTCTTCTGATAGATTGATTGGGAGTCCTTGGAGTTGCTAGAGTTGCAGCTTTTGTCAGTTTGGAAGAGTTGAGCCGGTATAGTTTCGATGTCTTTCTAAATCGATTGATGAACTTGAGTTGATATTGAAATGAGGATTTATTGCTTTACAGATTGAAGAGTGTGAAACGACGAGAAGAGGTATAAGATGACTTTGGAATGAAATAGGACGATTAACTTGAATCCGGATTGATTCGAGTGTCCTAGAAAAAATCACATATTGCATGTTTTTATGCTTATTTGAACTTATGATTGAATTGATAATTGAATGCATGAGATTTCATATGCATTCATTTTGAGCCAATTGATTATTCATTTTGAATTAGACGATCTGGAGATTATAGTTGAGTGGCCTTGGTAGGCGATTTACTACAAGTGTCGATTAACTCACTATAATGCCCTAGAGTCTAGAGGATTAAAATATACCTCGTCCACCTCGAAAGGGGAGTTCGGTGTGATTGTTGGATATTTTAACCTCGGGATCCCAGACCAAAGAAAGAAAGAAGAATTCCTTTTAATTATCTGAGTCTGATAATCCAGAAGTTTTAAAGTCATGCATATCATTTTAATTCCGCAATCGAATGAATTACTTGAGGTATATGTGGAATTTGATTATATATCATGTTTTGATATATTAAGTGATATTGTATGCTAGTCTCTTTTACTGGGAATATTTGTAGTAGCCCGTAACCAAAATCAATGATTAAGGAATTAATCATAAAATTACTTGGGAAGGGTTCGGAAGCTCCGAAGGCAGGATCGGAAGCTCAGGACAAGATCGGAAGCTCCGAAGGTGAGTTCGGAAGCTCCGAACAGGATCGAAAGCTCCAAAGGAGCGATCGGAAGCTCCGATTGAATTACGTCAGGCATGACGTGTGGCAGGATCGGAAGCTCCGATCAGGATCTGAAGTTCCGATCACCTCTATCCGAAGTCAACCAGTGAGATTTTGACACATGGCAGATAAGTGAGATTGGAAGCTCCGATGTCGGGATCGGACGTTTTGATCGTGATCGGACGTTCCAATCGAGGAACGGAGGTTCCGATCGTCGTCTATAAATAAGGGGTGCCGAGCTCACATTTGAGTGCACCAATTCCTCTCTTCTCTCTCAATTCCTTAGCCTTCTAACTCAGATCTAGGGAATTCTAGGCGTCCCGTGGGGAATCCGGAAGTGGCATAGCGATCCAGGCGTCGTAGCGGAGCTGTGTCCTAGTTTTGAGGCACTCGACATCAAAGGGCTAACGACGGACGAATGTATAGCTTTTGCTTCCTATAAATATTTAGGAGTATGCAATAGCTTAGTTAAGGCTTTTAGAGAACTTTAATGATAGTAGTATCATTTGGCAGTGTAGAGCAGACTATAGGCGTAGACCTAGAGTTGGTAGAGCTTGCACTGATTTGAGGTACGAAAGTACTGTTCGAGATATCCTGACTGAGTATGCATGTATTATGTGACTGCATGATTTATATGTCATGATTTACGCTGCATTCATTTGCATATTGAGCCATCTCCTTCGAGATGTATATTAGTAGGGTTGTACCCTATCCTGTTAGTGGATGGACTTCCATGGCTTTGGGTCCGGTAAATCCACTGGTATTATGGTATGGGAGCCACCTCCTGAAGCAACGGCACAACGTGCTACATACCAGGGTCCGGTCTGTCTCTGTTATTTGATCTTTGACCTCGAGTTTATAGGGAGTTCACTTTGCATGCATGTATAGTCATACTCTCGTACTGAGCGTTTTATGCTCGCGTCTCGTACTCTGTGTTTCTGGACACCCTATTCCATGGGGCAGGTTTGCGATTGGATGAGGCGGGTGGATCCAAGAGGGGCTAGGCAGTGGTTGGCCAGCTGGAGCTTCGCCTAGGTTTTATTCTGTTGTTATGGGATTGATACAACTATTCGATTTGGTTGTATTATATTTGGGTATTTACAGATTCCTTGCCTTGGGTTTTTATAATGTTTATGGTTTCCGTAGTTGAATTCTGATATCCGTTTAATTAAGTTAATTGCATGCCTAAGTTCTATTTAGTAGGTGATCCGGGTAAGGGTCACTACATTTATGGTATCAGAGCATGCAAAATATTCTTGGGATTTAGATTCTACATAAGATAACCGTTAGGTTAATTTTGTAGATGGCAGATCGTGACGACCAGAGTTCTCATGGCAGTATTGGTGGGCGTTGGAGTGATTCCGACCGGGAGCCTCGTCGGGAACGCCGCCATCGTCATCGAGATAAGGACCGTTTCAGTGTACGTCGATTCTTGCAGATAGGGCCTAAGCCCTTGGTTGGAGGTGAGTCTCCGGAGGATGCGGAGAACTAGTTAGACCGCATGGAGACGACTTTTAAGACTTTCCAATGCACCGAGGAGCAGAAGATGGAGACCCTTGGTTATCTTCTGGATGGACGTGCGCGCAGGTGGTGGAGGTTTAATTCTGCACCTTTTGTTGCGGCGAGAGGAGTGGCCACCTGGGCCGAGTTCCACACAGCTTTTCAGAAGCTGTATTTTCCTCCTGCACTCCGTCAGTCGAAGGCGGGCGAGCTACTGAGTCTGCGACAGGGAGCCATGTCTATTGATGAGTATCAGCAGAAGTTCTTTGATCTGCTATCCTATTGCCTCGAGATTGCCGAAAGCTCCGAGATAAAGTATAATTTGTTCCTTCAGGGCTTTAATCCTGAGATCCATGACCGTGTGGCGGTTGGTAACGACATGTCCTACGAGGGTTTGGTGAGCCGTTGTCACCAGGAGGAGGACAGCATCCGATGGAATAGGTCTTTCTCTCAGTCGAGACCTGCTAGTTCTTTGGGTCCCAGTGCCCAATATTTCAAGAAGTCTGGATCTATTTTTTCTTCCTCTGGCTCTGCTGGTGTTGTCCATTTCGGAAAGAAGGACAAGTGTGATCACTGTGGGAAGAACCATCCATCCGACAAGTGCCATAGAGCTTCTGGAGCTTGTTTCCGTTGCGGAGAGACTGGTCATATCCGAAGGGATTGTCCACTATCTGGGGGAGGCGGTTCTGGTTCTGGTTCAGGATCTGGTTCTCAGGCCACCATTCAGCAGAGGTCGCAGGGACAGCCTGCTGGGAGTTCTCATTTGAGGCCACGAGCTTCTGGCCAGGTGTTTGCCTTGAGACATGATCAGGCAGTGGAGGAGAATGAGAAAGTCATTGCAGGTACATTTCTGCTTTATGGTATACCTGCTCTTGTACTTATTGACACTGGTGCATCTCATTCCTTCATTTCTTCACGTTTTGTTAAGAGGCATAAGTTACCATGCATTTCACTAGACGTAGTGATGTTTGTTTCTACTCCGACGGGCCAATCTGCTTTGGCTAAGCGTCTAGTGATGGGTTGCCCTTTAGAGTTCGAGGGTAACATTTTGATTGCGAATCTCATGGTCCTTGCGATGGACGACTTTGATTGCATTCTGGGAATAGATATGTTGACTACCTATCGAGCTTCAGTGGACTGTTATCAGAGATTAGTACGCTTTCATCCGGAGGGGAGTGAGAGCTGGTTTTTCTATGGAGAGGGAGCGCGACCCCCGATGCCTTTGGTATCAGCTTTGAGAGCCTGTCGAGCTCTAGAGTCTGGCGGGGAAGGCTACCTTATCTATGCAGTTGATTTGTCCGCTGAAAGTATTGGGATAGAGAGTATTCCTGTTGTGGATGAATTTCAAGATGTATTTTCTGATGAGATTCCGGGTTTTTCTCTTGTTAGGGAAGTCGAGTTTGGCATAGAGTTGATACCGGGTACTTCACCTATTTCTCGAGCACCGTATCATCTGGCTCCGTCAGAGATGTGTGAGTTGAAGAATCAGCTACAGGACCTTTTGGACAAGGGGTACATTCGTCCTAGTGTATCTCCTTGGAGAGCTCCTATTCTTTTTGTAAAGAAGAAAGATGGGTCGATGCGGCTTTGCATTGACTATCGGCAGCTGAATCGAGTCACTGTGAAGAACAAGTATCCTTTGCCTCGTATTGATGACTTGTTTGATCAGCTGCAGGGCACTTCAGTTTACTCCAAGATTGACTTGAGATCTGGGTATCATCAGTTGAGAGTCCGAGATCAGGACATAGCCAAGACTGCATTCCGTACTCGATATGGGCATTACGAGTTTCTAGTGATGCCATTTGGCTTGACTAATGTGCCGGCTTTATTTATGGATCTGATGAACCGTGTCTTTAGGTAGTATTTGGACAAGTTTGTCGTGGTCTTCATTGACGATATCTTGGTGTATTTGCGTAATACGGAAGAGCATGTTTCTCACTTGCGGTTGGTACTGCAGACTCTTTGAGATGAGCAGTTGTACGCCAAGCTGAGCAAGTGTGAGCTCTGGATGGATCGAGTGGTCTTTCTTGGCCACATCATATCCAGGGAGGAGATTTCTGTTGATCCAAGTAAGATTGAGGCGGTGCTTAATTGGTCGCGACCGTCGACAGTTGCTGAGATTCGTAGTTTTCTGGGTCTAGCAGGATATTATCTTCGCTTCATTCTGAACTTCTCTCAGCTAGCTCGACCTTTAATGTAACTTACCCGCAAGGGTGTGGATTTCGAGTGGTCCTCCGAGTGTGAGGAGAACTTCTGTGAGCTTCGACAGCGGTTGACTTCTGCGCCGGTGTTGGCATTACCGTCAGGATCTGGAGGGTATGTGGTGTACACTGATGCTTCTCTTCAGGGGTTAGGTTGTGTCCTGACTCAGAATGGGCATGTGATTGCATGCGCTTCTAGACAGCTGAAACTGCACGAGGACAACTATCCAGTACATGATTTGGAGTTGGCAGCCATTGTGTTCGCTTTGAAGATCTGGCATCATTATCTGTATGGTGAGAAATTTGAGATCTTCACCGACCATAAGAGTCTTAAGT
Source organism: Henckelia pumila (assembly GCF_033568475.1). NCBI lineage: Eukaryota > Viridiplantae > Streptophyta > Magnoliopsida > Lamiales > Gesneriaceae > Henckelia > Henckelia pumila. The sequence goes on along the minus strand of NC_133123.1, from coordinate 144,200,301 downwards.
ATTTGTTCACTCAGGCGGAGTTGAACATGAGGCAGAGACGTTCGATGGACTTGCTTAAGGACTATGATTGCGAGATTAAGTACCATCCGGGAGCTGCTAATCTCACCGCTGATGCATTAAGTCGCAAGGTGCGACTATCCGCACTTCAGACTTGTTCGATGTCTAGTGCGATCAGTGACTGTTGTGCTTCAGGATATACTTTCAAACATAAGAAAGGTATGCAGAGTATCCAGATATTTGCAATATTATCTGAGCCAGCGCTTGTGATTCCGCAGGATGTAGAGTTGCGAGAGGAGATTTTGTCTCAGGCGCATCGCACTAATTTGAGTATTCATCCTGGGAGCAACAAGATGTACAAGGATCTACGTACTCGTTTCTGGTGGAAGGGAATGAAACACAGTGTTTATCAGTTTATTTCGAGATGTTTGGTGTGTCAAAAGGTCAAAGCAGAGCACCGACGACCTGAAGGATTGCTTCACAGTCTGCCTATTCCTGAATGGAAATGGGAGTTTATCACAATGGACTTTGTGACCCATTTGCCGGTATCCCCGAGGAACTGTGATGCTATCTGGGTTGTGGTGGACCGACTCACCAAGTCAGCGCATTTCATTGCCTATAGCCGAGAGTACTCTGTGGATCGTATGGCTCGGTTGTACATTCATGAGATCGTTCGACTTCATAGAGTGCCTGTGAGCATTGTCAGCGATCGAGACCCCAGGTTTACTTCTAGGTTCTGGGGGAGTGTTCAGCGTGCGATGGGTACTACTCTCAGTTTGAGTACCGCCTATCATCTGGAGACTGATGGTCAGTCAGAGCGCACTATCCGTACTTTGGAGGATATTCTTAGAGCGTGCTTCATGGATTTTGGTTCAGCCTGGCAGGATCATTTGCCATTGATCGAGTTCACGTACAACAACAGCTATCATACTAGTATTGGGATGGCACCTTTTGAGGCGTTGTACGGACGACGTTGTCGTACTCCACTCTTCTGGGAAGAAGTGGGGGAGAGACAGGCTGAGAGACCGGAGTTTATCCAGCAGGCGGTAGACATTGTTGATCAGATCAAGAAACGGATTAAGACTGCACAGGATCGTCAGGCCAGCTATGCTAATACTAAGAGTAGGCCTTTGCAGTTCGATGTCGGGGAGAAAGTGTTTCTGATAGTGTCACCTTTTTGCAAAATTCTCAGATTTGGCCTTAAGGGCAAGTTGTCTCCCAGGTTTATCGGTCCGTTTGAGATCTTAGAAAGCATTGGCGATTTGGCTTATCGACTAGCTTTGCCACCGCATCTTTCCAGTATTCACGACGTGTTCCACGTATCTCTGTTGCGACGGTATGTGGTGGATGAGTCCCATATTCTGTAGCGGTCTGAGGTTCAGGTGAGCAAGGATTTGAACTATGTTGAGAAACCTATTTGTATCCTGGATCATAAGGATAAGGTCTTGCGAAACAAAGTCATTCCTCTGGTTTTAGTTCAGTGGAAGCACCGAGGCACTGAGGAAGCTACTTGGGAGCTTGAGGACAGGATGCGTGAAGACCATCCTGAGTTGTTTTGATTTCATTCTTAAGTTGTATTCAGTTGCAAACTCTGTAAACGTTTGATTTGAATAAAGAATGTTTCTGATTTCTGTATTACATTCGGTACTTAAGATCTGATTTCGAGGACGAAATATCTTAAGTGGGGGAGAATGTAGTAGCCCGTAAACAAAATCAGTGATTAAGAAATTAATCATAAAATTACTTGGGAAGGGTTCGGAAGCTCCGAAGGCAGGATCGGAAGCTCAGGACAAGATCGGAAGCTCCGAAGGTGAGTTTGGAAGCTCCGAACAAGATCGGAAGCTCCGAAGGAGCGATCGGAAGCTCCGATCGAATTACGTCAGGCTTGACGTGTGGCAGGATCAAAAGCTCCGATTAGGATCGAAAGTTCCGATCACCTCTATCCAAAGTCAACCAGTGATATTTTGACACGCGACAGATAAGTGAGATCGGAAGCTCCGATGTCGGGATCGGACATTCCGATCGTGATCGGATGTTCCGATCGAGGAACGGAGGTTCCGAACGTCGTCTATAAATAGGGTGTGCCGAGCTCACATTTGAGTGCACCAATTCCTCTTTTCTCTCTCAATTCCTTAGCCTTCTAACTCAGATCTAAGGAATTCTAGGCGTCCCATGGGGAATCCGGAAGTGGCATAGCAATCCAGGCGTCGTAGCAGAGCTGTGGCCTAGTTTTGAGGCACTCGACATCAAAGGGCTAACACGGACGAAGGTTTAGCTTTTGCTTCCAATAAATATTTAGGAGTATACAATAGCTTAGTTAAGGCTTTTAGAGAACTTTAATGATAGTAGTATCATTTGGCAGTGTAGAGCAGACTATAGGCGTGGACCTAGAGTTGGTAGAGCTTGCACTGATTTAAGGTACGAAAGTACTGTTCGAGATATCCTGACTGAGTATGCATGTATTATGTGACTGCATGATTTATATGTCATGATTTATGCTGCATTCATTTCATATTGAGCTATCTCCTTCAAGATGTATATTAGTAGGATTGTACCCTATCCTGTTAGTGGATGGACTTCCATGGCTTTGGGTCCGGTAAATCCACTGGTATTATGGTATGGGAGCCACCTCCTAAAGCGACGGCACAACGTGCTACATACCAGGGCCCGGTCTGTCTCTGTTATCTGATCTTTGACCTCGAGTTTATAGGGAGTTCACTTTGCATGCATGTATACTCATACTCTCGTACTGACCATTTTATGCTCACGTCTCGTACTCTGTGTTCCTGGACACCCTATTTCATGGGGCAGGTTTGCGATTGGACAAGGCGGATGGATCCAAGAGGGGCTAGGCAGTGGTTGGCCAGCTGGAGCTTCGCCTAGGTTTTATTCTGTTGTTATGGGATTATTACAGATTCCTTGCCTTGGGTTTTTATAATGTTTATGGTTTCCGCAGTTGAATTCTGATATCCGTTTAATTAAGTTAATTGCATGCCTAAGTTCTATTTAGTAGGTGATCCGGGTAAGGGTCACTACAATATTATTCTCACCAGATTATCTGACTGTTGTCTTTGTTTGTATGTGTACTTGGCAACAGGTGGGGCAGGACCGAGTCAGAGGCAGCATGGCTAGATGGTTGAGAAGATAGAGTGAGGCTTGGATGTTAGAAGTCGTTTATGTATTTGAACTTCTTTCTGTTTTTGAATAAGTCCGAATTAGATGGATTTTATGCATGTTATATTTGGAGGATTGTATAACTCTAGACCTTATCATTTTGTATCTTGTCGAATGGGATATTATATTGTTGTGGTATGGTTTGAGTTGAGTTTGAATTGGAGAAGGAAAACCAGATTTTTTTCTGGTACAGAGCATCTCGCTCGATCGGTTGAATCTTACCGATCGAGCGAGCACCCCTGTACCGAGGCAGAGATTAGGACATTTTGTGTCCTCTCGATCGGTAAGATTTTACCGATCGAGCGGAGGCCCTTCTTTTTGGACAGTGGCTTTAGAATTTTTGGCCGCTCGATCTGTAAGATCTTACCGATCGAGCGAGCACCCTTTTAAAAAAAAATTATGTCTTAATCCTTATTGTTTAATTGAGTTTATCAATTGCTTTATCCTAAGATTATGATTAGAATCGAGGTCTCACATTAAGTGATATCAGAGCGTTAAGATCTTGGACTGAATTTAGAAGAGAGCGGGTGTAAGGCCCGGAAATATTAAATTATTAATTATGGGATTTGAGAATTAAATTTCATATTATGGGCTAATATTGATTTGAGAAGTTATGGAAATGATAGATTTAATTTTCGAGCCGAAAATATTTAATTTGAGAATTTACGGATTTTGAGAATTAAATTCCGAGAATTCTTAAATTAAAAGGATAAATATTCAATTTTATGGGATTTAAGATTTAATTCCAAGTTTCGGGAATTAATATGATTGATTTTGACGATGAAACCCGATTAGAGACTGATTTGAAAATATCAAAGTTTCACGGGCTGAAGTGCAAACGGCCGGGATTAATTGATTTAATCCAAATTTATTTAATTTTAATCCGAGTATATTTAATTTGAGAATATTTAGAGTTTTGATTTAAATTCTAATATTTTTAAATTATTTTGGATTGAAATTGAATTAAAAAGAGGGTCGAGGACTAAATTGCAATTTATGAAGTTTCGGGGACTAACTTGCAATTTTTGTAATATATATCCGATCACTTAGTGTGATTACTCAGCCTTAAACGTGGATTGTTTTGAGAATTCAGAAGCATGGAATAGAGCATGACAAACCCTTCTCTTTTCTTCACTTTTGATGTTTTCAAAACCTCGTAACTTTTGATCCGCTCATCCGATGTCAATTCCAAAAGATGTTCTGGAATTCTTGAGACGAGGGCTTCGATCTTGTGTAAGTATTATGATGTGTTTGATAGATTTCAAAATCAGTTATGAGCAGAGATCAGAACTTGATGTTAGTTTTGTGTTCGTGCATGTTTATTCATTCCGATATTGAAACCGAATCGACGATTTGATGTTGAATGAACTTAATCATGAATTCCAGCATGTATGTCGATTTATTTAGCATTTGATTATGCTGGTATTTGGCTGGTTACGATATATACATGCTGATATGAAGTTGAGTTTGAGTTCGATATTAGTCGGTTACCGATTTTTAATCGCTAAGCCGTCGATTCGTCTTTTTGGACCGTTTTGATAGCCTATAACTGAGATAAGATATTTGTCTAGATGTTATTGAAGATATAGAAATTTATTTCTCAGTTTCAGACTACTTTTGAAGGCTAACAACTCAATACTCCAAATTCAAATCAAAGAAGATGAAGTGAGGTTTGAAATGAATTGTATTGAAGAGATATTGATGGTTTTGAATAGATTTTGAACTGATTGAATAGAATGAAGATTAAAGTGAATGTTTTGATGCTATGTTTCAGATTTGAAGCGTTCAAAACAGAAGAAATACGAAGGTATAAGACGACATTAATAGCTCAAGGGAGAGACTTTGCACGTGTGGACTCGGGTTTTAGCGAGTTTGATGAGTAGATCCTTGATGAATCTAGTAAAATAATGATGTTATTACTAGAGTTTGAAGCAACTATTGGTACCTCATGTTTTCTTGTAGCTAATTTGTTGTACTTTAAGTTAGTTGTGAGAGGTATCTCATGAATAAAAACATGATGGGCACTTCTTGTATTGATCAATACATGTTGTAGACTTAATAGACCATGAATTGAGAGGAGTTTAAGGATCAAGTTTTGCTATATACAAACAGAGTGTTTTCTACCCGGAGTTGCGCCCTCGTCGTTGTTTATGATCGCTCGCGCGCAGCCTGACTTTATGGGTTCTGTTTTGGGTATTGAGGGGCGCGCCCAAGCGGGTGTTTTTGACCGCTCGAGCGCGACCCATTTTAAAAAAAAATATTTGGGTTGGTTATTCTTGATCCTTTGTTAGTTAATCATATTTAATGATTAATTGTCCCATGAATTGTTTAGCAACCCGAGGTCTCACAACAGGTGGTATCAGAGCATAAGTTTCTCGGACTGAGATAGAAGTTGAGTGGGGTAGATTGAGTCGCGTGCATATTTAGTATTGCATGATTATGCATTACTTGATTTTATGATTTGATAAATTGCATGTGAGCGTGATCTATCTTTGAAATTCAACTGCCTAATTTACTGATTTGTAAATTTTTGAATTTCGTACTGATTTTGTTATAAGATTTTCCCCGGGTGATGTAAGCACCCAGAATCGAGGAGAACAGTGTTCTTTGGGTGATGTAAGCACCCCAGACTAAACCGAATGGTATGGTCAAACTGAACAGAACAGTATTGCTCAGCTGAAAGAAGTATTTCTGATTAAACAGAACAGAATATCAGCAAATGAATAGATGTTATTGCAGGAGAAGTTGGCCTGAAGAACTTGACCAGTTGTTCAAATACCTGAAAGATACAGATGAATGACGTATCAGATTGACTGTATACCAATTTTGAAACTTAGCAACCAGCTGATAGATTCTGATGAAGAAATTCTGACAGAACAGGGGTATATTTATTTGGTGGTAAGTGCTCAGAACAGATTTTGATTAACGGTTCTTTGCCACAGTAGATAGAAAAGATGAGAAAGAAGAATATACCAACTAGAAGTTGAATATTTTGAATACTGAAGAACATCTTACTAGATTTCAAGCCTACTACAATTCTTTGAATTGTAGATGATGAAGAAGCTCAAGATTCAGTATTTATTCATGGCTTGAATTCGAAGATTATGTCCGAGTAAATGTTGATGACTGAAACATTTTATGAAAGACCTAGCCCTGTCTAAGAAAATTGAAGCCGAATGATGAGTTAGGAGAATGATGCAAGAGTATGTGAGATACTCACAACTTTATCTACAATTTTTATTCCAGAACAGATATGAAGTGAATGATATGAAAGTAAATCTTTAACTCTAGCGGACCGAGATAGAAGTGTTTGGGTCTAAATGCAGAATATGTTGGAGATTACTACACTCATTTTAGAGGGAAATATTCGAACAAGTAGTGTAAAGACATTTCAAGCTGAGGTGCTAGAATAATTTAGAAGAAAATCCGATTCAGAGAAAAGATTCAAATGAAGAACAAATTCCAGAAGTATACAGAGGATCAGAATGAAATTGCACCTGAGAATGAAATTTCAAGTAACAGATTTATTTTGTTTTGACCTATTTATTATTGGTGCAATAGATACATGATAGCTGAAAGCTTATTGTATGATCACCTCTGTATTAGAAAAGAGACTTTGTGAATTAAACTGAAGAATGGAACTATTGCTTCGACGAACTGAAACTGAACATGATTTTGTTCATATTGAAATATCTGTTATGTTGCATGATAGATGATGATGCAATAATCGAATATATATTAGCAGAAGAAATGATGATAAGAAGCGATAAAATTAGATCAGCAAGAACATAATGTGCATATAAATATGATGATATGATATAGAATCTCGAATTAAGATTCTGTGATTTCGGTTTGATATATGATGTTTGATTACAGAAATATTTCGAAATCAGTATATTCGATGCACTAGATATGTTCACGATCAAAATCAGCATTGATAGGTATGCTAATGAATAGAGATTACAGATATATTCCAGTAAGATTTTTGACTTTAATTTAAGTTGTGAACTGGAATTCAATAGAGAATTGATGAATTTATGAATTACCAATTTAATGAGATTATGAACTGAATATTGATTTTGAGGTTTAGAAGATAGATGATGATATGAAAATCAGTTAGAGATGAGTCTTTTCTTTGATTATGCTGAGTCGAATACCTCAACTGGACATATAATTCTTGAAATGTTTGATTTCATGTGGCTCTCCTTGTTTTGTTCATAGAGCCTGAGTGATTCACTCATTCTGAGTTATGTGATGCAAGTGAGTTGTTTTCACTTCGCAGAGTTTGTTATCCAGAAGATTTGATTTTGGATGACCTTGACTGAGGAATTTTCTCAATTTTGATTTATTTCTTTTGATTTTGAGAATTATTGATCCTTTGATGATATTTCAGCATATTTTAAGATTTTTGGCTCGTAACTGATAGAAGAATTTGAATATGATCCATGATTTTTGGGTTAGATAATATGACTTGTCAGTATTTTGGAGATAGAAATGAGGAATGAAATAGGCATCCGATGAAGTGATTCCAGATTTCTGTGTATTTTGGTTTGAATATTCAGACGAATATATCACCAATCAGAATGATTTTCGATTGGAAGTAAGACAGAACTGTTCAGAAGATGAAAGAAACACAGAAAATAAACTGAAGCGATGAGAATTCAGTAAAGAATGCCCGATTGAGATATGAATTGAAGCCTCAGATCAGAATGAATGAATTCTATTATGATTGATTATCTGATTGTGCTTGATATTTCCGAAAAGAAATATCAGATTTTGAAGAAAATGCACAATAATGAATTTAAGATTCATCCAATAATTGTTTTATCAGAAGATAAAGCAAATAGAGGTAACAGAATTAGTACGTTTTCGAAGTTAAACGTACAGAGAGTTTCTGATGAAGTTGAAAATCATTGACTATATTAATTCAGTTGCAGTTTAGGAACTCCAGAATTGTTATGAGATCATGATTTGAAAGAGTATTTTGTGAAACTACCAAGATGAAGCAGTTTATATGATGTCAACAGGTGGTAGTTATGAACAGATTGATTGAAATTACTGTATACGATGATCTGTATGTATAATCAAATCGCTGAATTGTGATTAGATTCGTTGTAAGATGAACAGTAAGCCAAAAAATAATGTTTCAGATTGAAACATTGGGTTTACTATTAAATTATAATACAGATGATCAGAAGACTTTGAGTACTTTTTGAGGTAAAGGTACAACATATTACCCTTGAATTGGAAGAATAGTCGGGGAAGATGAATCGAATGTCGAGAATGAACTTTACCTGATATGATACCGATTATCAACAGCTCTGAATACTTTGAAATCTGTGAATACAGTATATTATTTTATGATTAATGAATAGTTCGAATAGACTAATCAGATTTTGCGAAATACACTGTATGAGATGTGAATAGCAGCTATCTATTCAGATCTATGAAGAAGATAGAGATATGACGAAGTTACAAGAATGATGAAAATTTATTGTCAGGATTAAGAATATAGATTTATTCGACAGAATGTGGCATCGATTGATTGACTGATGTTCTGAGAGTTGGTTATATGTGATTGCATTATACCATTCTTCGATTGATGGATTATTTGAGTTGATTTTCCAGATGTTGAGAATATTTTCATAACTTTAATACCTGATTCAGTATTACTTGACTTGATGTGTTGCCACTTGATGATTATAATTCCTGTAACAGCTATTAAGTCGATATTGAAATAATGCTATGATGATATGATGAAAAGAAATCCGATTTCTTTGTGTTGAAATGATACTATCGAAATATATGACATCAGATCAGACATGATTTGTCGATATCAGATCAGATTTGATTTGAGACACACAAAGATTTTGAAGATGAATCTGTACGAAATGAAAACAGATAAGAAGAAACAGAATTAGTAATTGAATGATAGATATAATTTTTGAAGCTGAAACTGATTAGTTAAGCGGAAAAGTTATTCGTGAAACATCATTCAATTCAGAATAGAGAAAAAGCGTAGTTTAATTTACAGATTCAGAATATGAAGTTGAATACTGATCTTGAAGCGATGAATTGAATGATAGCGTAGACTTGATATATGTTCTATACAGAACATCGAATGATATTCAGAAAGAAACAAGTCGTCAGTGAAGTTGAATTTCACTTACTGAGATGTTAGACAGAATTGATGATGTTCTTGATCAGCTAGATATGATGGATCTGATTTGTTCCACGTATATAAGTGAAGGAAGTATCAAAAGATTCTTCCTATGTATTTTAATTAGATGAGATAAATATCGAAAAGATTTCTAGTTAAATCGATTAGTCGACAAATCTTTGATTGAAGAAAGAAACAGCTCAGAACGAATTCTTGTTAATGATTTAAAGTACAACTGAATAGATACCAAACACACGAGAATAGAAGCAGATTCGAAGAAAGAATCTGATAAGAGATAAAGAGATGAGATACGAAGTTTAGAGCTATATGATTGAAGTGAGAATAACTTCAGATAATTATTCAGTCTATCAGATTGAATAGTTCGATTGAATGTGATTTCGAGGACGAAATCATTTCTTAGAGGGGAGGAATTGTAAGGCCCGAAAATATTAAATTATTAATTATGGGATTTGAGAATTAAATTCCATATTATGGGCTAATATTGATTTGAGAAGTTATGGAAATGATAGATTTAATTTCCGAGCCAAAAATATTTAATTTTAGAATTTACGGATTTTTAAAATTAAATTCCGAGAATTCTTAAATTAAAAGGATAAATATTCGATTTGAATATTTATGGGATTTAAGATTTAATTCCACGTTTCGGAAATTAATATGATTGATTTTGACGATGAAACCCGATCAGAGACTGATTTGAAAATATCGAAGTTTCACGGGCTGAAGTGCAAACGACCGGGATTAATTGATTTAATCTGAATTTATTTAATTTTAATCCGAGTATATTTAATTTGAGAATATTTAGAGTTTCGATTTAAATTCTAATATTCTTAAATTATTTTGGATTGAAATTGAATTAAAAAGAGGGTCGAGGACTAAATTGCAATTTATGAAGTTTTGGGGACTAAATTGCAATTTTTGTAATATATATCCAATCACTTAGTGTGATTACTCAGCCTTAAACGTGGATTGTTTTGAGAATTCAGAAGCATGGAACAGAGCATGACAAACCCTTCTCTTTTCTCCACTTTTGATGTATTCAAAACCCCGTAACTTTTGATCCGCTCGTCCGATTTCAATTCCGAAAGATGTTCTGGAATCCTTGAGACGAGGGCTTCAATCTTGTGTAAGTATTATGATGTGTTTGATAGATTTCGAAATCAGTTATGAGCAGAGATCAGAACTTGATGTTAGTTTTGTGTTCATGCATGTTTATTCATTTCGATATTGAAACCGAATCGACGATTTGATGTTGAATGAACTTAATCATGAATTCCAGCATGTATGTCGATTTATTTAGCATTTGATTATGCTGGTATTTGGCTGGTTTCGATAGATACATGCTGATATGAAGTTGAGTTTGAGTTCGATATTAGTCGGTTACCGATTTTTAATCGCTAAGCCATCGATTCGTCTTTTTGGACCATTTTGATAGCCTATAACTGAGATAAGATATTCGCTAGATGTTATTGATGATATAGCAATTTATTTCTCAGTTTCAGACTACTTTTGAAGGCTAATGACTCAAGACTCCAAATTCAAATCAAAGAAGATGAAGTGAGGTTTGAAATGAATTGTATTGAAGAGATATTGATGGTTTTGAATAGATTTTGAACTGATTGAATAGAATAAAGATTAAAGTGAATGTTTTGATGCTATGTTTCAGATATTGGCTTCTCGCATGTGTTTGAGTTATTTAATTATTTAATTAAATACGATGCGAGCATTCTTTATTTATTGAGAATTATTTGAATTACATGATTATGTGATTTAATTTATAAAGCATGAATTGATTGAGATGTGAACTATAATCATTCATTGGATCCGAGTTCCATCTTTTGAATTATGTTAGAAGATCAGAGGTTGTGGGACACTGGAATTTTGAGATTAAGATATATGTGTCCTAATCTCTTGTTTTTAGATGGGTACTCGAAGAAGATTGAACTTGAATACTCCGCCACTTTTTGCTACGACTGAAACTCCACCTGTATTGACTCCTCAGAATGATCAGGGCGATACGGTTGAGAATCAGATGGATGACACGGCTACCCCTATGGAAACCTTACTGAAGAGGCTTTAGTCTTTCCGACCACCGATATTGAAAGGTACGGAGAATCCCGTGGATTGCGAGGGTTGGTTGGATGATATAGATCAGCTTTTTGATTCTCTCGACTATTCCAATGATCGGCGAATTAGATTGGTTATTCATCAGCTGCACGGAGTGGCTAAGAAATGGTGGGCTTCAACTAAGAAAGCCATGGAGAACAGAGGTACGCTTATAAACTGGATTCTGTTCAAGACTGAGTTTTATAAACGATTCTTCCCAGTTTCTTACCGTAAGGATAAGAATGCCGAGTTCGCAAATTTGAAGCAAGGAAATTTGAGTATCAAAGATTATGTTACCAAATTTGACAGTCTATTGAGGTTTGCTCCACATATTTCTGACAATGAGGAAGCGAAAGCTAACCACTTCATTAACGGTTTGAACCTTGATATCTTTGTTCTGGTGAATACCGGAAGGCCGAATAACTTTTCCGATGCAATGGATCATGCCAAGGGTGCGGAAGCTGGACTGATAAGACAGAGAGGGAATCAGTTTGCACCTCAGCAACAACAGAGGCAGTTTCAGGCCCAACCGTCCCAATACCAGAATCAACCACCGAGGACTGAAGGTGGTAGCAGTTGAGGTAATACGAAGAATTACTTTCGTCCCAAAGGAAAATAGTTTAAGAACTCGGGAAGCAGTTCTTCAAGTTCTGGTGGCTCGAAACAGAACAGTTACAGTCAAGGTTCAGGTTCCTCTGGTACTTCTTGTAGAAAGTGTGGAGGTCATCACTCCAGTGACCAGTGTAGGGGAATATTTGGGAATTGTTATATTTTTCAGCAGACGGGGCATTATGCTAGACTTTGTCCTCAACGGGGCTCTGAGCAAGCACAGAGTGGAAATGCTTCTCGACAGTCATCTCAGCCTCAGAGGCAATTGAATGTAGATCACTCTTTCCAACCTCAACAACAGAATCATCAAGGAGGCAACCAGAATTTGAACCAACCTCCTAGACAGCAGGCGAGAGTGTATGCTCTGAATGAGGATTAGGCTCAGGCTGCACCTGATGATGTGATTGCAGGTAATTGTATGATCTTTGATTATCTTGCTAATATTTTGATAGATACAGGTGCTTCTCACTCTTTCATATCTGAGAAATTTGTGTTGATGCATGCCTTGCCTTTTGAGCCATTACCTGATGTAGTTTCTGTTACTTCACCTTTAGGTGGAGGAATTGTTTCGAGGAATTTTGTTAGGAATTGTGGATTGAGTTTTGAAGGAAATTTGATCGAGTTCGACTGTATTGTACTTGGTTTGTCTGAATTTGACTGCATAGTTGGCATAGATGTTTTGACTAAGTACAGGGCTACAGTAGATTGTTTTCAGAAGATAGTCCGTTTCAGACCAGAGATTTCAGACGAGTGGAGATTCTTTGGTAAGGGTTCCCGTTCTAGAATTCCTTTGATTTCTGTATTGTCTATGACTAGATTGTTGCAGAAAGGAGCCGATGGATTTTTTATTTATGCGGTCGATTTTTTGAAGTCTAGCCCTGAGTTGATTGATATACCAGTGGTTAGAGAGTTTTTTGATGTGTTCTCGGATGAGATTCCGGGATTACCGCCTATTCGTGAGATTGAATTTGGCATCGAATTGACGTCAGGTACTCAGCCGATTTCTAAAGCTCCGTATAGAATGGCTCCGATTGAATTGAAGGAATTGAAGGAGCAGTTGGAAGAATTGATTGCCAAGGGATACATTCGACCTAGTGTATCGCCTTGAGGTGCTCCTGTTCTGTTTGTTAGAAAGAAAGATGGCTCTATGCATCTCTGCATTGACTACCGCCAATTGAACTAGACGATGGTTAAGAACAGGTATCCTTTACCTCGTATAGATGATCTTTTTGACCAACTGCAGGGTTCGTGTATCTATTCGAAGATAGATTTGAGGTCTGGGTATCATCAACTGAGAGTTTGTGAAGAGGATGTTCCTAAGACTGCGTTTCGAACGAGGAATGACCACTTTGAATTTCTTGTCATGCCATTCGGTTTGACTAACGCCCCAGCAGTCTTTATGGGGTTGATGAACCGAATCTTTCAGCGTTTTCTAGATGATTTTGTTATTATTTTCATTGATGATATCCTGATCTATTCGAAGAGTCGTGTTGATCATGCAGAGCATCTGATGATTGTTTTGCAGATTTTGAGGACCGAACAGTTGTTTGCCAAACTGTCAAAGTGCGAGTTTTGGTTGGACCGAGTCATTTTTCTTGGTCACATTATCTCGGAAGATGGGATTTCTGTCGATCCCAGCAAGATCGAGGCAGTTATGAACTGGCGTAGGCCGACTTCTGTGCCTGATATTCGACGTTTTATGGGTTTAGCTGGTTACTATCGCCGATTTATCCAGGGTTTCTCTTCTATCGCGAAGCCGATTACCCAGCTGACTCAGAAGAACGCGCCTTTTGTTTGGACTAGTGCTCCAATACTTTCTATTCCATCAGGTTCTGGAGGTTTTACGGTATATTGTGATGCTTCTCATTTTGGTCTTGGATGTATTCTTATGCAGAGGAAGCACGTGATAGCGTATGCGTCGAGGTAGGTGAAACCGCACGAGACTCACTATCCAGTTCACGATCTTGAACTCGCTGCTATTGTTTTTGCCTTGAAGATCTGGCGTCACTATTTGTACGGTGAGTCTTTTGAGATCTTTTCGGATCATAAGAGTCTTAAATACTTGTTTTCATAGTCTGAGTTGAATATGAGACAGAGGAGATGGCTATATTTATTGAAGGACTTTGACTGCGAGATTAAGTATTACCCGGGGAAGTCAAATGCAGTTGCCGATGCTTTGAGTCGCAAGCTTTGTTCTTTATCTCTTTCGACCATCGGTGTGTCTCGTTTGATTGACGACTGTTGCAATTCTGGATTGGAGTTTGAATCAGATAGAAGTCCTATCAGAGTTTGTGCTATCCAGGCCGAGCCAGAGTTGTTTGTGTCGATCAGAGAAGCACAGAAATCCGATGAGAGCATTCAGAATTCGATAGAGAAAGTGAGATCTGGACACCAGTCTGAGTTTCAGGTCAGGGATGATGTTTTATTTGTGAATAATCGTATTGTCGTGCCTGATATTGTTGAGATGAGACAGAGTATTCTACGAAAGACACATTGCAGTCGGTTCAGTGTTCATCCAGGAGGCCGAAAGATGTATAATGACCTGAAGAGTCAGTTTTGATGGAAGAAGGTGAAGAGTGATGTTGCGAGGTTTGTATCACATTGTCTGAACTGTCAGCAGGTGAAAGCTAAGAGAAAAAGGCCGGGAGGTCTTCTGCACAGTTTATCTGTTCCAAAATGGAAGTGGGATCATATCTCGATGGATTTCGTCACGAAGCTACCCCGATTAGTTCGAGGATGCGATGCCATTTGGGTAGTGATTGACCGTTTGACGAAGTCTGCTTGTTTTATTCCGTATCGGATGACATATCGTCACGATCAGATGACCGAGTTGTATGTTAGAGAGATTTTCAGATTGCACGGTGTGCCGAGATCGATTGTTTCAGACCGAGATCCTCGGTTTACTTCTCATTTCTGGCATAGTCTGCAGGAGGCTCTTGGTACTCGGTTGCACTTGAGTACAGCATACCATCCTCAGACCGACGGTCAATCAGAGCGGACGATTCAGACTCTGGAGGATATGCTACGAGCAGTAGTGCTCGATTTTGGAACTAGTTGGCAGGATTCATTGCCTCTTGTGGAGTTTTCGTACAATAACAGCTTTCAGACGAGTATAGGGATGGCACCATTCAAAGCATTGTACTGAAGGAAGTGCAGATATCCTTTGTACTGGAATGAGATGTCTGAGTCCCCAGGTTTGGGACCAGATATGATTCGTGATATGGCTGAGCATGTGAAGATTATTCGATTGAGAATGAAGACTGCTCAGGACCGACAAGCGAAGTATGCGAATATCCGTCGCAGACCTCTATCTTTTGATCAGGGAGACCGTGTTTTCTTGAAGATTTATCCGTTTAGAGGTACTGTTAGATTTGGGAAGAGAGAGAAGTTGTCACCGAGATTCATCGGTCCGTATGAGATTTTACAGAAGATAGATGATCTAGCCTACAAATGAGCACTTCCTCCTTCCTTATCTAGAATTCACGACGTATTTCACGTCTCGATGTTGAGGAAATATCACCCCGATCCTTCTCATATTCTTCAACCTGACGAAGCCAAACTTGATGAAAATCTGAGTTATTTTGAGAGACCGATTCAGATCCATGACAGAAAGGAGAAACAGCTCAGAACCAAATCGACCCCTTTAGTGAAAGTTCAGTGGAGTCGTCACGGAGTCGAAGAAGCGACTTGGGAGACAGAATCTGACATGAGACAGAGATTCCCTGATTTATTCATCTGATGTGAGTTCTTAATTCTATTCTTGAATTCTTAATTATCTTCTTGCGAGTTGATATTGATGATTTCGAGGACGAAATCTTTACTTAGAGGTGGAGAATTTTAACGCCCCGTTTTTATCTTATTTGATGTTATTTGAGATATTAAGTGATTTCAGAATTCGAGAGCCAATTTTTATTAATCAGGGACCTTTTTGCAATTTTCGAAAATTTTAGGAACTAAAATGCAAAATTGAGTTTTGTTATATACTTGAACTTTGACTAAGTCCTTGTATCACTCCATCATCCTCTCCACAACGTTCCTTCACCATTTTAGGCGATCAAAAAGCTTCCAAACTTTTGTGATTTCGATTCTAGCTTAATCCGTCCGATAGAATTGAATTCTGACTTGATATCTACGATCACAGCTTCGAGTGCTCCGCTTGGATGTAAGTTTATCTCAATTATGAGAGGTTTGAATTTTTGGATGTTGTTAGAATTAATTTATATTCGGAGAGGATGATTATTAGATAGCGGTGACAGTATATCTAAGACGGTTCGAAGATCTAACGATGATCAGATTTGATATGAATTTTCTTATTATTTTCGAAGATCTGATTTTTGAGATGTGTTGGTATTGTGTTGGATATGATGTTTGAGGATCAGAATGATTATATTGAATTGATATCCTGCTGTATGTGTTTCCGATTTGATCAGTTTACAGTCGTTATGCCGTCAGTTTGAGTTTTGAATATCGTTTCGATGTTTTGATCGTATCGAGTTTGATTGAGTTTTGATGTCGATATTGATCTGTGACTTCTTCTGATAGATTGATTGGAAGTCCTTGGAGTTGCTAGAGTTGCAGCTTTTGTCAGTTTGCAATAGTTGAGCCGGTATAGTATCGATGTCTTTCTAAATCGATTGATGAACTTGAGTTGATATTTAAATGAGGATTTATTGTTTTACAGATTGAAGAGTGTGAAGCGACGAGAAGAGTTATAAGACGACTTTGGAATGAAATAGGACGATTAACTTGAATTCGGATTGATTCGAATGTCCTAGAAGAAATCACATATTGCATGTTTTTATGCTTATTTGAACTTATGATTGAATTGATAATTGAATGCATGAGATTTCATATGCATTCATTTTGAGCCGATTAATTATTCATTTTGAATTAGACGATCTGGAGATTATAGTTGAGTGGCCTTGGTAGGCGATTTACTACAAGTGTCGATTAACTCACTATAATGCCCTAGAGTCTAGATGATTAAAATATACCTCATCCACCTCGAAAGGGGAGTTCGGTGTGATTGTTGGATATTTTAACCTCGGGATCCCAAACCGAAGAAAGAAAGAAGAATTTCTTTTGATTATCTGAGTCTGATAATCCAGAAGTTTTAAAGTCATGCATATCATTTTAATTCCGCAATTGAATGAATTACTTGAGGTATATGTGGAATTTGATTATATCTCATGTTTTGATATATTAAGTGATATTGTATGCTAGTCTCTTTTACTGAGAATATTATTCTTACCGGATTATCCGGCTGTTGTCTTTGTTTGTATGTGTACTTGGCAACAGGTGGGGTAGGACCGAGTCAGAGGCAACATGGCTAGATGGTTGAGAGGATAGAGTGAGGCTTGGATGTTAGAAGTCGTTTATGTATTCGAACTTCTTTCTGTTTTTGAATAAGTCCGAATTAGATGGATTTTATGCATGTTATATTTGGAGGATTGTATAACTCTATGTTGGTAAAACGTGTTCAGATCAATTAAGAATTGATACCCGATGCAGCGAAAGTTTAAAAATTTTATTTTTATATATGGAACGATTCCATATCATGGGTATCAAAACTTTACGATTAAATTATGCAAGTAAAAATAAAATCACAATTAAATTTTTACCTCTTCAAGCAACGGCTTGATTATGGACACCAACAGAATTTAATCTGCTCTTCTTGTATATCCCGAAAACCGATGGCTTCACGATCAATCTTCGGAATCAGGTCCACGAACAGAAAACAGAAACCCTCTGATTGATTGCACTAGAAATCAATCAGATGTTTATCGATGAGAATAAACAGATTTGATCTGTCAATTCAGAATGTAATTTTCCGTAAAAATCACAAACTGAATTTTCTCAAAAAGGGACAGAGGATTTCAAAAATCCCCTTGAAATAATATGAGTGATTTTCGAAAATTGCTAGAATGAATTCTTATGATTTCCGAACACTACTCATCTATTTATAGATAATTTCTAGACTAGATTAAGTTATGATTGTATTAGGACTCTAACTCCTTAGGGCCCACAATCCATAACTTAAGCCCAACAAGCCAAGCCCGTTATTATAGAAATTAATATAAAATTCATCATGACTCCGATTGATAAACCGATTTCACCAATGTGCACAGAAACCATTTCTGCACCTTTTAAAGTCAAGATAATTTTTATGAATCCGAATTCAGTGATTTCCAAAAATGCCCATCCCTATGTCATTTTAGGAAATTCCACTCCCTTTTAGTTAAGAAGTCCAACTTTTTTTTCATTAAATTTAACTCTTTAAATTTAACTATCTCAACGGGGTTTAGTAATCCATTACTTGTGTGACCCTCAATGGTTCAGGGATACAGCTAGCCGTGGGCTCACAACTCCTTGTGACTCGGAACAACAATTTCCGACTTGCCCAACGAATCATGGTAAGAGCGTCTAGCAACATCTCCCCATGATTCCCTAGGTATCACTGATAGTGCCTGCAAGAACCAGTAGATTTTGGTTAACGTACAGTACGGTCCCTTCATCCATATATCCCGATCGAATCAACAACCATTGGTGCATCGAGAGTCGTTCGAGATTCGATAACTATGCATTACATCTTGGAGATCAAATAGTGACATCGCATGTGTTACTAAGAAAACCGAGTAACCTAAAACACATCATGTACTCTGGCCAGAGATTCGTCACACTAATATCTTCTCAGATCGCATAGGATATCCACACTCGCAAGTATGTGGTGAATCCTTGACAACAAAGCATCGAATCCTATATGTGTCGTAACTGTACCCAATCTCGACACCTGTTGACCCCAATAGAGTCGGTAAACGAGTCAAAGTACAGTACTAGCATATAGAGTCTCAATGATGTTTCAAGTAGTAATGACTAATGGTGTACAACCAAAACCGCGGACTTTATCCACTCGATAAGTGATAACCACTTGGAAAGTCCGAATAGGGTAGTTCGATCATTCATCATATGAATATCCATTTGCATGCTTTGAACATATCCATGTCCATTACCAATGAAACATGGTACTTGGCATCACAAATGCTAGTCTCAATCTCGAGCGATCCTTATCCTTATTAGCGGACGGCTCAATTGACTAGGAACTGTTTAGAATATACAGTGACTATAAGATGTGTTTCATAATAGTGATCTCTCTTTATTCACTATCTCATCTTACTTACACTATAGTATATTCAAGGTCTTTATCAAAACATCAATAGTATATCACAATATAACAATATGAAGAAAGACAAAGAAAATGCCATTAATGAATATAAATTATATTAAACAAAGATTGTTTATACATAGAGTCACAAAAGCCCTTAGCCACAAGTTGGCTAACCAGGCACCCACTCTTTCAATCTCTCACTTGCCCTAAAGCCAACTAGTCACACTACGCAATCTCATTGCTTCGCGATGTTTGTCAAACAATGGTCCTGGCAAGGGCTTAGTAAGTGGATCAGCGATATTGTCTGTAGAGGCCACTCTCTCGACAGTGATGTCTCCTCTTTCCACAATCTTCCGGATGATGTGGTATTTCCTCAGTACGTGTTTGGATCTTTGATGAGACCTTGGTTCCTTTGCCTGAGCAACGGCACCAGTGTTGTCGCAGTACACCGGAACTGGACCAACAGCTTCAGGAATTACGCCCAACTCTTGAACAAAATTTCTCATCCAAACGGCCTCTTTAGCAGCAGCTGATGCTGCAATGTATTCTACCTCAGTGGTGGAATCCGTTGTGGTGTCCTGCTTGGAACTCTTCCAAGAGACAGCACCGCCATTGAGCATGAATACAAATCCAGAGGTTGACTTTGAGTCATCCACGTCGCTTTGGAAGCTAGAGTCGGTATAGCCTTCCAATTTCAATTCTCTTCCTCCATAAACCATGAATATATTCTTAGTCCTTCTCAAGTACTTAAGAATATCCTTCGCGGCTTTCCAATGCATTTGATCGGGGTTGGCCTGATATCTGCTCGTGATACTCAGAGCAAAGGCTACATCCGTTCTGGTAGATATCATCCCATACATAATACTACCTATGGCTGACGCATATGGTATGTGTGTCATTTTCTCTATCTCTTCGTCAGTCTTGGGACACATAGACTTGGATAGAGAAACTCCATGACACATAGGTAGATGTCCTCTCTTGGACTCATCCATAGAAAACCTTTTCAATATGGTGTCGATGTAGGTTGCTTGAGTGAGTCCTATCATTCTCTTAGATCTATCTCTATAGATCTGTATCCCTAGAATATAGGAGGCCTCACCCAAATCCTTCATCGAGAATCTATCTGATAACCATATCTTTTTTGACTGCAACATCCCTACGTCATTCCCAATGAGTAGGATGTCATCAACATAAAGCACTAAGAACATCACTGCATCCTTAACTACTTTCTTGTACACGCACGGTTCCTCCGGGTTTTTGATGAAACCAAAGTTCTTTATTGTTTCATCAAATTTCTGGTTCCAACTTCTTGATGCTTGTTTGAGACCATAAATTGATCTCTGAAGCTTGCATATCTTATGCTCGCTTCCCATGGATGTGAATCCCTTGGGCTGCATCATATAGATTTTTTCCTTAATGTTTCCATTAAGAAATGCAGTCTTCACATCCATTTGTCATATCTCATAGTCATACCATGCTGCTATGGCAATAAGGAATCTTATGGACTTGAACATTGCGACTGGTGAAAAGGTTTCATCATAGTCAACTCCTTGTCTTTGAGTATAACCTTTTGCTACCAATCGTGCCTTGTAGGTTAGTACCTTGCCATCAGGCCCAAGTTTTCTTTTGTAGATCCATTTACACCCTATTGGAACAATTCCATCAGGAGGATCTACTAAAGACAAAACTTGGTTTGTATGCATCGAGTCTATTTCCGACTGCATAGCATCAAGCCATAAATTCGAATCCGCATCAGAAATTGCTTCCTTGAAGTTTCTTGGATCACATCCAATGTCGGGTTCACTTTGATCCCCTTCAAGAAGAAGACCATATCGAATAGGAGGTCTAGAAGTCCTCTCGGATCTCCTAGATGTAGGCATGTCCACTGAAGGTTCTTGAGGTGTGGGATCGTTATTTTGTATCTCAGGTTCTTCTCGAATTTCTTCGAGTTCCATCATCTTGCCTTTCTTATCTAATAAAAACTCCTTCTCCATGAAGGTGACATTCCTCGAAATAAACACTTTTGTTTCAGTAGGATGATAGAAATAATATCCGATTGAATTCTTCGGATATCCTACAAAATAACATAAGGTGGATCGACTATCCAACTTATCTCCCACTGTTTGCTTCACGTAAGCAGGACATCCCCAAATCCTCAAGTACGAATACTTAGGAGCTTTGTCATTCTATAACTCGTATGGAGTTTTATTCATTGCTTTGGTGTGAACATTGTTCAACAATAATACTGTCGTTTCAAGTGCATAGCCCCAAAACGAAGGAGGGAGCTCAGTGAAGCTCATCATAGATCGAACCATGTCCAACAAAGTTCGATTGCGACGCTTTGAGACACCATTCAGCTGAGGTGTCATAGTAGGAGTCCACTGAGAGAGAATCCCATTCTCTTTTAGATAGCTCAAAAACTCGGTACTTAAGTATTCTTCACCTCGATCCGATCGAAGTGCTTTAATACTTCTACCTTGTTTGTTTTCTACTTCAGCCTTGAATTCTTTAAACTTTTCAAATGATTCAGACTTATATTTCATTAAATATAAATACCCATACCTAGAATAATCATCAGTAAAGGTAATGAAGTAGGTGTGTCCAAATTTAGTACCGATACTAAATGGTCCACAAACATCTGTATGGATCAAATCCAACAGGTTTTGACTACGCTCAGGCTTCCCTTTGAAAGGAGATTTAGTCATTTTTCCTTTTAGGCAGGACTCACAAGTAGGTAGAGAGTTAACATCAGACATATCAAACATGCCCTCTCCCACTAGCTTGTTCATACTCCTTGAGAAAATATGACCTAGTCTAGCATGCCAAAGGTTTGCCGGGTTTTGACTATCGATTTTCCTTTTGTTTGTTGTTACTGGTTTATCAACATAATCAACTAGAACGTCTTAATTTTAAGTTATATAGATCGTTTTTAAATTGTCCATTTCAAATCAAACATTCATTCTTGTAAATATTGCAAATCTCATTCGCAAATTTTCAAGAAATATCTTCTCTATCAAGAATAGAAAAAAAAATAATGTTTTAATGAAATCTTGGTACAAATAAAAACATCTCTCTCAAAATATAGCTTAAAATTGTTTTTGCAAAATTAAACAAATGTTTCCCATAGCTTTTGGATTCAACTCTGGAACCATTTTTGAGCCTTAACTGGGTCTCACCCATCCTAAGCTTACGACTTCTTGTCATCATCTGCAACTCATTACAAATGTGAGATCTATATCTGGTATCCAATACCCAAGAAATAGTATTAAGTGAAACATTTATAAAATATATCCTTTGTAGTTCGTAACTACTCGATATACATTCTTTGCAGTTGCGCTTCCAGTAACTGGGTTTCTTGCAGTGATGGCAAACTTATTTAGACTTGTCCATCTTTGCATGTAACATTTGGCCTTGAGATCATGGTCCTACCATTTCTCTAGTTCGGCCAACCTTTCCGAAGTTACATCAGCCGGGGCTGTTTTTCGGAGGAGCCTTTTCTAACACTTAGAAAATCTTTTCCGAACTCAGGACAATCTTAACTTATGGAACCATTCCGTATAGTTTGCGCCAGAAAGTTTGTTTTGTTCGAGAATTGAAACATGTGGATTACGAAGATTCATCATAATGATATACTGAGATGAAACAGACAATAATCGATGATTGTTTAATTAATTTACTAAGACATAAAATATGGCGAAATTTAATTTTATGAATTTCACTCCCACTATTTTAACGATTTCACTACCCTCTAGTGAAAACGGGAAACTTGTTTCCTTAGTGGGAAAATGGAGTCCAATTGACAAACTATAGTCCCGAATAATATCAGCCAACCATAATTTTCAAAAGGTAGAGCCCAATTACTTCCAAAGCAACCCCGATGTTTTTACCTCATATCCAATAAGGGCCCAATAATATGACGCCGTTTAATGTGACATGTCAAGATGACCCATCAATATTAAGTTGTGATGGACGGTCGCCATGTGGATCCCCAATAATATGAGCCAATCCCATGGTAGTTCCACCCAACTTACAACATGTGTCGATCCAATGTACAGCTTTCCGACGAACGGGCCCCCCCAATAATATGAGCCGGACCGTGCCCGCGGGTAACATCTCATACATTGATCGTTGATGGAAGGTAGGAACATTTAAACAATATTTAAATTCCCTTTTGTTTATCTTGATATCAATTTAAAATCATATTTAAAATGAGGGATTTTTAATTTTTGAAAATCTGTCTCATCATGCAATTTATGTATGCTTGCGGGATTCATACAATTTAGTCTAAACATGCATACATCAATTATATCATATATTATTTAAGGATGATCGATCCCATTATCTAATCGAACCGTGGTTTCCAATCACGAGTCTAAGTCCAATCCTAGGTGATATGCAAGTATGCAATGCAATCCTATTACATTGAGCTTTCATTTACATTTTTTCGGTCTTTATCGTCTGCTGGGCCCACCATTGTCTTCAAATCTGTATCTCCCACTAAGTCTAACAAATTTACAATAAATTTTGATGACAAGTAGGGATACATATTTAAGGGGTGGAAACGAACCATAAACCAAGCCCACTTTTATTACAAATGACAATTCAAATTGGGCTATAAACCAAGCCCATTAATAAAACCCAACAACAATAAAACCAAATGTAAATTACCTAACATACACCTAAAACATTGGTCATGGCAATCGATCATCCCTTATCCAATAATTAAATAATTGGATAACATGCAATGACATCATAATTAAAAGATAAAATCAAATTTTATCTTATCCTTTCATAAGATCATATCTTATCATCAATTGTACCAAAATAATTGATTTTATAAAATCTAATTTAACGGATAAAATTTATAAATTTTCAAAACATTTAAATTTATCCAAAAATCAATTTTAAAATTTCGAACTTGAACAATTCGATCCGATGCCTCGTGAACCAATCAAAAACAATTTTCGATCGGACCAAAAACTAAAATTTCAAATTTTCAAAATTTTAATTAAAAATTGAATTTTAATTTTCCCAGACTGCCCGGGACATTCCCGGAAAGCCCCCTCCTCCACGTGGGACAGGGCTGCCCATGTGGAGGCGGGCAACTTCGTCGCTGCCCGTGGGCAGCGATCAAATCGCTGCCCAGCGCGGTGCGCTGCCCGATGCCCCTGTTCCGTCAAAATTTTAATTTTAAAATTCGTTTTGTTTTTCAAAAAAAAACGAGGCCAAATATTTTGTACAATCGATTAATTTAATCGTTTGATCTGAGCAACCTGTCTCTGATACCACTGTTGGTAAAACGTGTTCAGATCAATTAAGAATTGATACCCGGTGCAGCGGAAGTTTAAAAATTTTATTTTTATATATGGAACGATTCCATATCATGGGTATCAAAACTTTACGATTAAATTATGCAAGTAAAAATAAAATCACAATTAAATTTTTACCTCTTCAAGCAACGGCTTGATTATGGACACCAACAGAATTTAATCTGCTCTTCTTGTATATCCCGGGAATCGATGGCTTCAGGATCAATCTTCGGAATCAGGTCCACGAACAGAAAACAGAAACCCTCTGATTGATTGCACTAGAAATCAATCAATTAATTATCGATGAGAATAAACAGATTTGATCTGTCAATTCAGAATGTAATTTTCCGTAAAAATCACAAACTGAATTTTCTCAAAAAGGGACAGAGGATTTCGAAAATCCCCTTGAAATAATATGAGTGATTTTTGAAAATTGCTAGAATGAATTCTTCTGATTTTCGAACACTACTCATCTATTTATAGATAATTTTTAGACTAGATTAAGTTATGATTGTATTAGGACTCTAACTTCTTAGGGCCCACAATCCATAACTTAAGCCCAACAAGTCAAGCCCGTTATTATAAAAATTAATATAAAATTCATCATGACTCCGATTGATAAAACTGATTTCACCAATGTGCACAGAAACCATTTCTGCACCTTTTAAAGTCAAGATAATTTTTCTGAATTCGAATTCAGTGATTTCCAAAAATGTCCATCCCTATGTCATTTTAGAAAATTCCACTCCCTTTTAGTTAAGAAGTCCAACTTCTCTTTCATTAAATTTAACTCTTTAAATTTAACTATCTCAACGGGGTTTAGTAATCCATTACTTGTGTGACCCTCAATGGTTCAGGGATACAGCTAGCCGTGGGCTCACAACTCCTTGTGACTTGGAACAACAATTTTTGACTTGCCCAACGAATCATGGTAAGAGCGTCTAGCAACATAGCCCCATGATTTTCTAGGTATCACTGATAGTGCCTGCAAGAACCAGTAGATTTTGGTCAGCGTACAGTACGGTCTCTTCATCCATATATCCCGATCGAATCAACAACCATTGGTGCATCGAAAGTCGTTCGAGATTCAATAACTATGCATTACATCATGGAGATCAAATAGTGACATCGCATGTGTTACTAAGAAAACCGAGTAACCTAAAACACATCATGTACTCTGGCCAGATATTCGTCACACTAATATCTCCTCAGATCGCATAGGATATCCACACTCGCAAGTATGTGGTGAATCCTTGACTACAAAGCATTGACTCCTATATGTGTCATAACTGTACCCAATCCCGATACCTGTTGACCCCAATAGAGTCAGTAAACGAGTCAAAGTACAGTACTAGCATATAGAGTCTCAATGATGTTTCAAGTAGTAAGGACTAATGGTGTACAACCAAAACCGCGGACTTTATCCACTTGATAAGTGATAACCACTTGGAAAGTCCGAATAGGGTAGTTCGATCATTCATCATATGAATATCCATTTGCATGCTTTGAACATCTCCATGTCCATTACCAATGAAACGTGGTACTTGGCATCACAAATGCTAGTCTCAATCTCGAGCGATCCTTATCCTTATTAGCGGACGGCTCAATTGACTAGGAACTGTTTAGAATATACAGTGACTATAAGATGTGTTTCATAATAGTGATCTCTCTTTATTCACTATCTCATCTTACTTACACTATAGTATATTCAAGGTCTTTATCAAAACATCAATAGTATATCACAATATAACAATATGAAAAAAGACAAAGAAAATGTCATTAATGAATGTAAATTATATTAAACAAAGATTGTTTATAAATAGAGTCACAAAAGCCCTTAGCCACAAGCTGACTAACCGGGCACCCACTCTTTCACTCTAGACCTTATCCTTTTGTATCTTGTCGAATGGGATATTATGTCGTTGTGGTATGGTTTGAGTTGAGTTTGAATTGGAGAAGGAAAACCAGATTTTTTTCTGGTACAGAGCATCTCGCTCGATCGGTTGAATCTTATCGATCGATCGAGCATCCCTGTACCGAGGCAGAGATTAGAACATTTTGTGTCCGCTCGATCGGTAAGATTTTACCGATCGAGCGGAGGCCCTTCTTTTTGGACAGTGGCTTTAGAATTTTTGGCCGCTCGATCGGTAAGATCTTACTGATCGAGCGAGCACCCTTTTAGAAAAAAAAAATTATGTCTTAATTCTTATTGTTTAATTGAGTTTATCAATTGCTTTATCCTAAGATTATGATTAGAAACGAGGGCTCACACATCCGACGTCAGCCCACTGATGGCGACTATCCCGCAACTAGGGATACACCCTGCTGCAGCTCCACCGCTTCGAGCACAGCTCCGCTTACTCGAGCAATACTCTGCTATTATGTCAGACATTGTCTGACTATACTAAAATATACTTCCTACTCCAACTCTAAAAAGAGTACCCAAAGCTCTAAAATAGAGCATCGTGGGCGAAGGAGAGGAGTTGCTGAGCTCTTTAAAATGAGTCTCCTCGGCTCCTTTTATAGACAAGGTCCGAACCCTCCTTTGGATTGTCCGAACTCTCCATGCTTGACAAGTGTCACGGCCAGCACTTCGTACCGTCCGACTGGGTACTTCGTGAAAGAGTGGGTGCCCGGTTAGCCAACTTATGGCTAAGGGCTTTTATGACTTTATGTATAAACAATCTTTGTTTAATATAATTTACATTCATTAATGGCATTTTCTTTGTCTTTCTTCATATTGTTATATTGTGATATACTATTGATGTTTTGATAAAGATCTTGAATATACTATAGTGTAAGTAAGATGAGATAGTGAATAAAGAGAGATCACTATTATGAAACACATCTTACAGTCACTGTATATTCTAAACAGTTCTTAGTCAATTGAGCCGTCCGCTAATAAGGATAAGGATCGCTCGAGATTGAGACTAGCATTTGTGATGCCAAGTACCACGTTTCATTGGTAATGGACATGGAGATGTTCAAAGCATGCAAATGGATATTCATATGATAAATGATCAAACTACCCTATTCGGACTTTCCAAGTGGTTATCACTTATCGAGTGGATAAGGTCCGCGGTTTTGGTTGTACACCATTAGTCATTACTACTTGAAACATCATTGAGACTCTATATGCTAGTACTGTACTTTGACTCGTTTACCAACTCTATTGGGGTCAACAGGTGTCGGGATTGGGTACAGTTACGACACATATAGGAGTCGATGCTTTGTTGTCAAGGATTCACCACATACTTGCGAGTGTGGATATCCTATGCGATCTGAGGAGATATTAGTATGACGAATCTCTGGCCAGAGTACATGATGTGTTTTAGGTTACTCGGTTTTCTTAGTAACACATGCGATGTCACTATTTGATCTCCAAGATGTAATGCATAGTTATCGAATCTCGAACGACTCTCAATGCACCAATGGTTGTCGATTCGATCGGGATATATGGATGAAGGGAACGTACTGTACGCTAACCAAAATCTACTGGTTCTTGCAGGCACTATCAATGATACCTAGGGAATCATGGGGCGATGTTGCTAGACGCTCTTACCATGATTCGTTGGGCAAGTCGGAAATTGTTGTTCCGAGTCACAAGGAGTTGTGAGCCCACGGCTAGCTGTATCCCTGAACCATTGAGGGTCACACAAGTAATGGATTACTAAACCTCGTTGAGATAGTTAAATTTAAAGAGTTAAATTTAATGAAAGAGAAGTTGGACTTCTTAACTAAAAGGGAGTGAAATTTCCTAAAATGACATAGGGATGGGCATTTTTGGAAATCACTGAATTCGGATTCAGAAAAATTATCTTGACTTTAAAAGGTGCAAAAATGGTTTCTGTGCACATTGGTGAAATTGGTTTATCAATCGGAGTCATGATGAATTTTATATTAATTTCTATAATAACGGGCTTGGCTTGTTGGGCTTAAGTTATGGATTGTAGGCCCTAAGGAGTTAGAGTCCTAATACAATCATAACTTAATCTAGTCTAAAAATTATCTATAAATAGATGAGTAGTGTTCGAAAATCAGAAGAATTCATTCTAGCAATTTTCAAAAATCACTCATATTATTTCAAGGGGATTTTTGAAATCCTCTGTCCTTTTTTGAGAAAATTCAGTTTGTGATTTTTACGAAAAATTACATTCTGAATTGACAGATCAAATCTGTTTATTCTCATCGATAAACATCTGATTGATTCTAGTGCAATCAATTAGAGGGTTTCTGTTTTCTGTTCGTGGACCTGATTCCGGAGATTGATCGTGAAGCCATCGGTTCCCGGGATATACAAGAAGAGCAGATTAAATTCTGTTGGTGTCCATAATAAAGCCGTTGCTTGAAGAGGTAAAAATTTAATTGTGATTTTATTTTTACTGGCATATTTTAATCGTAAAGTTTTGATACCCATGATATGGAATCGTTCCATATATAAAAATAAAATTTTTATACTTCCGTTGCACCGAGTATCAATTCTTAATTGATCTGAACACGGTTTTCCAACAGTGGTATCAAAGCCAGGTTGCTCAGATCAAACGATTAAATTAATCGATTGTACAAAATATTTGGCCTCGGTTTTTTTTTTA
This sequence comes from Henckelia pumila, assembly GCF_033568475.1. Lineage (NCBI taxonomy): Eukaryota > Viridiplantae > Streptophyta > Magnoliopsida > Lamiales > Gesneriaceae > Henckelia > Henckelia pumila. Next base: position 144,171,171 of record NC_133123.1, on the reverse strand, counting down.
TTGAAAAACAAAACGAATTTTAAAATTAAAATTTTGACGGAACAGGGGCATCGGGCAGCAATTGAATCGTTGCCCAGGGAAGCGACGAAGTTGCCCGCCTCCACGTGGGAAGCCCAGTCCCACGTGGAGGAGGGGGCTGCCCGGGAATGTCCCGGGCAGTCCGGGAAAATTAAAATTCAATTTTTAATTAAAATTTTGAAATTTTGAAATTCTAGTTTTTGGTCCGATCGAAAATTGTTTTGATTGGTTCACGAGGCATCGGATCGAATTGTTCGAGTCCGAAATTTTTAAAATTAATTTTTGGATAAATTTGAATGTTTTGAAAATTTATAAATTTTATCCGTTAAATTAGATTTAATAAAATCAATTATTTTGGTACAATTGATGATAAGATATGATCTTATGAAAGGATAAGATAAAATTTGATTTTATCTTTTAATTATGATGTCATTTCATGTTATCCAATTATTTAATTATTGGATAAGGGATGATCAATTGTCATGACCAATGTTTTAGGTGTATGTTAGGTAATTTACATTTGGTTTTATTGTTGTTGGGTTTTATTAATGGGCTTGGTTTATAGCCCAATTTGAATTGTTATTTGTAATAAAAAGTGGGCTTGGTTTATGGCCCGTTCCCACCCCTTAAATATGTATCCCCTACTTGTCATCGAAATTTATTGTAAATTTGTTAGACTTAGTGGGAGATAAAGATTTGAAGACAATGGTGGGCCCATCAGACGATAAAGACCGAAGAAATGTAAATGGAAGCTCAATGTAATAGGATTGCATTGCATACTTGCATATCACCTAGGATTGGACTTAGACTCGTGATTGGCAACCACGGGTCGATTAGATAATGGGATCGCTCATCCTTAAATAATATATGATATTATTGATGTATGAATGTTTAGACTAAATTGTATGAATCCCGCAAGCATACATAAATTGCATGATGAGACAGATTTTCAAAAATTAAAAATCCCTCATTTTAAATATGATTTTAAATTGATATCAAGATAAACAAAAGGGAATTTAAATATTGTTTAAATGTTCCTACCTTTCATCAACGATCAATGTATGAGATGCTACCCGCGGGCACGGTCCGGCTCATATTATTGGGGGGGCCCGTTCGTCGGAAAGCTGTACATTGGATCGACACATGTTGTAAGTTGGGTGGAACTCCCATGGGATTGGCTCATATTATTGGGGATCCACATGGTGACCGTCTATCACAACTTAATATTGATGGGTAATCTTGACATGTCATAATAAACGGCGTCATATTATTGGGCCCTTATTGGACATGAGGTAAAAACATGGGGGTTGCTTTGGAAGCAATTGGGCTCTACCTTTTGAAAATTATGGTTGGCTGATATTATTCGGGACTATAGTTTGTTAATTAGACTCCATGTTCCCACTAAGGAAACTAGTTTCCCGTTTTCATTAGAGGGTAGTGAAACCGTTAAAATAGTGGGAGTGAAATTATAAAATAAATTTCGCCATATTTTATGTCTTAGTAAATTAATTAAGCAATCATCGATTATTGTTTGTTTCATCTTAGTATATCATTATGATGAATCTTCGTAATCCACATGTTTCAATTCTCGAACATAACAAACTTTCTGGCGCAAACTATACGGAATGGTTCCATAAGTTAAGATTGTCCTGAGCTCGGAAAAGATTTTCTAAGTGTTAGAAAAGGCTCCTCCGAAAACAGCCCCGGCTGATGTAACTTCGGAAAGGTTGGCCGAGCTAGAGAAATGGTAGGACCATGATCTCAAGGCCAAATGTTACATGCAAAGATGGACAAGTCTAAATAAGTTTGCCATCACTGCAAGAAACCCGGTTACTGGAAGCGCAACTGCAAAGAATGTATATCGAGTAGTTACGAACTACAAAGGATATATTTTATAAATGTTTCACTTAATACTATTTCTTGGGTATTGGATACCAGATGTAGATCTCATATTTGCAATGAGTTGCAGATGATGACAAGAAGTCGTAAGCTTAGGATGGGTGAGACCTAGTTAAGGCTCGGGAATGATTCCAAAGTTGAATCCAAAAGCTATGGAAAACATTTGTTTAATTTTGCAAAAACAATTTTAAGCTATATTTTGAGAGGTGTTTTTATTTGTACCAAGATTTCATTAAAACATTATTTCTTTTTCTATTCTTGATAGAGAAGATATTTCTTGAAAATTTGCGAATGGGATTTGCAATATTTACAAGAATGAATGTTTGATTTAAAATGGACAATTTAAAAATGATCTATATAACTTAAAATTAAAAGACGTTTCAATTAATTATGTTGATAAACCGGTAACAACAAATAAAAGGAAAAATGATAGTCAAAACCCGGCAAACCTTTGGCATGCTAAGCTAGGTCATATTTCCTCAAGGAGGATGAACAAGCTAGTGGGAGAGGACATGTTTGATATGTCTGATATTAACTCTCTACCTACTTGTGAGTCCTGTCTAAAAGGAAAAATGATTAAATCTTCTTTCAAAGGAAAGCCTGAGCGTAGTCAAAAACTGTTGGATTTGATCCATACAGATGTTTGCGGACCATTTAGTATCGGTACTAAATTTGGTCACACCTACTTCATTAACTTTAATGATGATTATTCTAGGTATGGGTATTTATATTTAATGAAATATAAGTCTGAATCATTTGAAAAGATTCAAAGAATTCAAGGCTGAAGTAGAAAACAAACAAGGTAGAAATATTAAAGCACTTTGATCGGATCGAGGTGAAGAATACTTAAGTACCGAGTTTTTGAGCTATCTAAAAGAGAATGGAATTCTCTCTCAGTGGACTTCTCCTATGACACATCAGCTAAATGGTGTCTCGGAGCGTCGCAATCGAAATTTGTTGGACATGGTTCGATCTATGATGAGCTTCACTGAGCTCCCTCCTTCGTTTTGGGGCTATGCACTTGAAACGGCGGTGTTGTTGTTGAACAATGTTCACACCAAAGCAGTGAATAAAACTCCATACGAGTTATGGAGTGGCAAAGCCCCTAAGTATTCGTACTTGAGGATTTGGGAAAGTCCTGCTTACGTGAAGTAGACAGTGGGAGATAAGTTGGATAGTCGATCCACCTTATGTTATTTTGTAGGATATCCGAAGAATTCAATCGGATATTATTTCTATCATCCTACTGAAACAAAAGTGTTTGTTTCGAGGAATTTCACCTTCATGGAGAAGGAGTTTTTATTAGATAAGAAAGGCAAGATGATGGAACTCGAAGAAATTTGAAAAGAACCTGAGATACAAAATAACGATCCCACACCTCAAGAACCTTCAGTGGACACGCCTACATCTAGGAGATCCGAGAGGACTTCTAGACCTCCTATTCGATATGGTCTTCTTCTTGAAGGGGATCAAAGTGAACCCGACATTGGATGTGATCCAAGAAACTTCAAGGAAGCAATTTCTGATGCGGATTCGGATTTATGGCTTGATGCTATGCAGTCGGAAATAGACTTGATGCATACAAACCAAGTTTGGTCTTTAGTAGATCCTCCCGATGGAATTGTTCCAATACGGTGTAAATGGATCTAAAAGAGAAAACTTGGGCCTTATGGAAAGTTACTAACCTACAAGACACGATTGGTAGCAAAAGGTTATACTCAAAGACAAGGAGTTGACTATGATGAAACCTTTTTACCAGTCGCAATGTTCAAGTCCATAAGAATCCTTATTGCCATAGCAGCATGGTATGACTATGAGATATGGCAAATGGATGTGAAGACTGAATTTCTTAATGGAAACATTAAGGAAGAAATCTATATGATGCAGCCCGAGGGATTCACATCCATGGAAAGCGAGCATAATATATGCAAGCTTCAGAGATCAATTTATGGTCTCAAACAAGCATCAAGAAGTTGGAACCAGAAATTTGATGAAACAATAAAGGACTTTGGTTTCATCAAAAACCCGGAGGAACCGTGCGTGTACAAAAAAGTAGTTAAGGATGCGGTGACGTTCTTAGTACTTTATGTTGATGACATCCTACTCATTAGGAATGACGTAGGGATGTTGCAGTCAACAAAGATATGGTTATCAGGTAGATTCTCGATGAAGGATTTGGGTGAGGCCTCCTATATTCTAGGGATACAGATCTATAGAGATAGATCTAAGAGAATGATAGGACTCACTCAAGCAACCTACATCGACACCATATTGAAAAGGTTTTCTATGGATGAGTCCAAGAGAGGACATCTACCTATGTGTCATGGAGTTTCTCTATCTAAGTCTATGTGTCCCAAGATTGACGAAAAGATAGAGAAAATGACACACATACCATATGCGTCAGCCATAGGTAGTATTATGTATGGGATGATATCTACCAGACCGGATGTAGCCTTTGCTCTGAGTGTCACGAGCAGATATCAGGCCAATCCCGGTCAAATGCATTGGAAAGCCGTGAAGGATATTCTTAAGTACTTGAGAAGGACTAAGAATATATTCATGGTTTATGGAGGAAGAGAATTGAAATTGGAAGACTATACCAACTCTAGCTTCCAAAGCGACGTGGATGACTCGAAGTCAACCTCTGGATTTGTATTCATGCTCAATGGCGGTGCTGTCTCTTGGAAGAGTTCCAAGCAGGACACCACAGCGGATTTCACCACTGAGGCAGAATACATTGCAGCATTAGCTGCTGCTAAAGAGGCCGTTTGGATGAGAAATTTCGTCCAAGAGTTCGGCGTAATTCTTGAAGCTGTTGTCCAGTTCCAGTGTACTGCGATAACAATGGTGCCATTGCTCAGGCAAAGGAACCAAGGTCTCATCAAAGATCCAAACACGTACTGAGGAAATACCACATCATCCGGGAGATTGTGGAAAGAGGAGACATCACTGTCGAGAGAGTGGTCTCTACAGACAATATCGCCGATCCACTTACTAAGCCCTTGCCAGGACCATTGTTTGACAAACATCGCGAAGCAATGGTATTACGTAGTATGACTAGTTGGCTTTAGGGCAAGTGGGAGATTGAAAGAGTGGGTGCCCGGTTAGCCAATTTGTGGCTAAGGGCTTTTATGACTCTATGTATAAACAATCTTTGTTTAATATAATTTACATTCATTAATGGAATTTTCTTTGTCTTTCTTCATATTGTTATATTGTGATATACTATTGATGTTTTGATAAAGACCTTGAATATACTATAGTGTAAGTAAGATGAGATAGTGAATAAAGAGAGATCACTATTATGAAACACATCTTATAGTCACTGTATATTCTAAACAGTTTCTAGTCAATTGAGTCGTCCGCTAATAAGGATAAGGATCGCTCGAGATTGAGACTAGCATTTGTGATGCCAAGTACCATGTTTCATTGGTAATGGACATGGAGATGTTCAAAGCATGCAAATGGATATTCATATGATGAATGATCGAACTACCCTATTTGGACTTTCCAAGTGGTTTTCACTTATCGAGTGGATAAAGTCCGCGGTTTTGGTTGTACACCATTAGTCCTTACTACTTGAAACATCATTGAGACTCTATATGCTAGTACTGTACTTTGACTCATTTACCGACTCTATTAGGGTCAACAGGTATCGGGATTGGGTACAGTTACGACACATATAGGAGTCAATGCTTTGTTGTCAAGGATTCACCATATACTTGCGAGTGTGGATATCCTATGCGATCTGAGGAGATATTAGTATGACAAATTTCTGGCCAGATTACATGATGTGTTTTAGGTTACTCGGTTTTCTTAGTAACACATGCGATGTCACTATTTGATCTCCAAGATGTAATGCATAGTTATCGAATCTCGAATGACTCTCGATGCACCAATGGTTGTTGATTTGATCGGGATATATGGATGAAGGGACCGTACTGTACGCTAACCAAAATCTACTGGTTCTTGCAGGCACTATCAATGATACCTAGGGAATCATGGGGCAATGTTGCTAGACGCTCTTACCATGATTCGTTGGGCAAGTCGTAAATTGTTGTTCCGAGTCACAAGGAGTTGTGAGCCCACGGTTAGCTGTATCCCTGAACCATTGAGGGTCACACAAGTAATGGATTACTAAACCCCGTTGAGATAGTTAAATTTAAAGAGTTAAATTTAATGAAAGAGAAGTTGGACTTCTTAACTAAAAGGGAGTGGAATTTCCTAAAATGACATAGGGATGGGCATTTTTGGAAATCACTGAATTCGGATTCAGAAAAATTATCTTGACTTTAAAAGGTGCAGAAATGGTTTCTGTGCACATTGGTGAAATCGGTTTATCAATCGGAGTCATGATGAATTTTATATTAATTTCTATAATAACGGGCTTGGCTTGTTGGACTTAAGTTATGGATTGTGGGCCCTAAGGAGTTAGAGTCCTAATACAATCATAACTTAATCTAGTCTAGAAATTATCTATAAATAGATGAGTAGTGTTTGAAAATCAAAAGAATTCATTCTAGCAATTTTCGAAAATCACTCATATTATTTCAAGGGAATTTTCGAAATCCTCTGTCCCTTTTTGAGAAAATTCAGTTTGTGATTTTTACGGAAAATTACATTCTGAATTGACAGATCAAATCTGTTTATTCTCATCGATAAACATCTGATTGATTTCTAGTGCAATCAATCAGAGAGTTTCTGTTTTCTGTTCGTGGACCTGATTCCGGAGATTGATCGTGAAGCCATCGGTTCCCGGGATATACAAGAAGAGCAGATTAAATTCTGTTGGTGTCCATAATCAAGCCGTTGCTTGAAGAGGTAAAAATTTAATTGTGATTTTATTTTTACTGGCATAATTTAATCGTAAAGTTTTGATACCCATGATATGGAATTGTTCCATATATAAAAATAAAATTTTTAAACTTCCGCTGCACCGGGTATCAATTCTTAATTGATCTGAACACGTTTTTCCAACACTTTGGATCATCTGATCTCGAATATTACGTTATTCGTGACGTCACCTACTCGGACACTTGTCTAGGCTACTGTTCGGACCGTCCGATCCTAGACTTTGGATCGTCTGAACTCTAGTCTCAGACAATCAAATTATTTTCCTTATCTTATCTTATCTAATGGAGATCGGACCGTCCGATCCCTCTTCTGATCATCCAAACTCTGCCCTTCCGAACAAGAACAGGCCAGGCCCTCCGTACTCAACCACTTCAGACCATCCGATCCTTAGTTCGGATCCTCCGATACTGTCTATGACTCGGAACCTTCCCGACTATTTGAGAGTGTTCTGGATCCTTTTTTTTGAACTCTCTTGACCCAGTTGGAAACTCCTTAATCATGTTTTATTTAACTTAAACATGATTACTCGATTAATTATCATTTAATCATTGATTTTAGATATGGGTCACTACAGATAGCGAGGCTCATTGACGCAAAAGATATTTCATTGGTGCACAATAGATCCAAATTCAATTTTATCATCGACGGAAGATTGTATAGTATCAAAAACAAAATTTGTATGATTTGTTGTAGGCAAAGAGAGACGATCACTATTCAATATAAACTTAATAAGTGTTGTTACCATTTGCGAAAGATGACATAAACCTCGTCTCAATTTTTGAAATGTAATACATATGCTACCTTGTTTACTTCAAACAATATGTCTGGGCTCGGTTGGGTTCTCTGTGATGGAAATGGAGAGTGATAACACCAGAAAAAGATGAGTGAACGTAGCAACCTTTCCCAGTTAGATGGTTTCGTAACTCAGCCGGCCTCCTGCACAATAAACAGCTCGTGAATGGGCATCGGAAGAGTTTTTCGATGTGGCCACTTCGATACTAAGTCAATATAAGGCTTATAAGAGGGGAAAAAACTCAAACAAAATATGCAGCAAAATTGTGCAATATATTGTGTATGAGATTGTAATATGTTCTTAATGTTGTATCGAGAATGAACTTTCAATTTTATCAAATATTCTTTACTTATGTTGCTAGATATGTGGGTATCTAGATAAGAAATAACATATCTTATTTATCATCTTTCCAAACTCCACCTTGGTCCTCGGGTCATCTTTTTTTACCTCCATCTCGAGCCCGAGTCAAGACCCGAGCACTTACGGGGATACCACAAGTCCTACATCAGTCGAGTTAGAGTGCCACTCGTTGTTTCGATTTAAACAAGACGTGTTTGGAACTGGATAACTCGTGCTAAGATGGACAGGGTCAGGGACCAAGCCACAAATATAGTGTTGATGCCTCATTCAATCGGGGCTTAGATGAAAATACCTCATACTTTTGGGATTCAGGGTGCCGAGACCTCATCCACTCGGGCTTAAGGGATTGGGTCAAGAACTGAGCCATAAATATAGCGCTGAGACCTCGTTCACTCGGGCTTAGATGTCAATGACTCAAACACTCGGGCTTAGATGGACATGGGTCAGAAACCAAACCATAAATATAGTGACGATGCCTCATTCACTCGAGCTTAGGTGTCAAGGCCTCATACACTCGGGCTTAAGGGTGTGGAGGCTTCATTCACTTGGGTTTAAGGGCAGGGGCTGGGGCTAGGTCAAGGATCAAGCCAAAATATAATATATTTATGCACCAAAATACGAAATTGATTAAGTAAGTGTCATTATATTAATATTTTTTGGATATAAATTTGAACGGATTAATTAATACGATATAATTTTAAAAAATTATCACTCTAAAAAGTCCTATCGAGCTTAATATATACTAGTCGCATCTACACATGAAATGTTTGCAAACACAAATATTTATTATTAGTGTTGTCGTTTTTATATTTTTATTTATAATAAATTTAAAATGGAAGTGCGAAAAATGAAGAAAATCACGAGCGCACAAAGTTTAAAATAGATATAGAGATTTTTTTAAGGGTATTTTAGATATTTCATCTTTTTTTTTTCAAATCAAATCTAATACGGTTAATAAGTTGTGTTCTTCTTTAATAATAACTAGTGAAAAATGCGCATGCTTTGCATGTGTAAAATATAGGTTTTTTTATATGTAATATTTGTTTTTGAAAGCAAAAAATGGAGTAAGTGGGAGGTTTAGTGGATAGTGGATAAGAAGAGTAATTACAGAATAAAAAATTTTGGTGTCCTCAAAGCTCATCTTTCATATAATAATAATAATAATAATAATAATATAAGATAATTAGTATCAAAATAAAATAGTTTATTTGATTTTATATATATATATATATATATATATATATATATATATATATAAATTGAATTAGATCACTTGACCCGGCCAAGAAGACTAATTGACTATTAAGTAAAACATTACTATCTGTCAGTTGTCCAAATACTCCATATATGTTGATTAATATATAAGAGTTTGAAAGTGAATGAATCTTATTAATCACAAGAGAGATATATATATACAATTGAAGATTAACCTAATATTCTAGATAAGCACAATATAAGATCCTAGTATAGATTGAAATATACAAGGATAAAATCTAAACAAATAACAGAAAATATTCACACAATATTCACACAATCTTCTGCTAATATGCCCCCTCAAGATGGATGTGTCGAAGAAACACCAATCTTGAAAATCAAACTCTTTAGACGAGAAGTAGACAGTGGTTTTGTCAAGGCATCTGCAAGCTGATCAACGGAATAAACATGGGAAACTCGTAATTTCTTGGATTGAACTAGTTCACGTACAAAATGGTAGTCCAAAGCAATATGCTTCATCCTTGAATGAAAGACTGGATTAGCACAAAGATAAGTCGTGCCAATATTGTCACTGTACAAAGTAGGAATAGAGGAAGAAGTAAGACCAAGTTCGGCTAGCAGAGAGCAAAGCCACGAAATTTCTGCTGCGCCGGAAGCAACAGCACTATATTCCGCTTCAGTAGATGAACGAGCTATAGAATTTTGTTTCTTAGAGCTCCAGGATATCGGATTGGACCCATAGAAAATAACATAAGCCTCAGTAGAGCATCGGTCATCAGGATTACCACCCCAATCCGCATCAGTGAAACCATGAAGAGAGGGATCAATGGTGGGACGCAGGTGTAAAACATAATCAAGGGTGCCGTGAAGATAGCGTAGTAGACGTTTTATAGCTCCCCAATGAAGTTCAGAAGGAGAATGCATAAACTGAGATAATCGGTTGACGGCAAAAGCGACATCAGGACCAGTGACCAGAAGATACTGAAGACTGCCAACAGCTTGTTGATAGTGAGTGCGATCAGAGGCAGGAGCACCATCATGCAAAGACAGTGAGCCAGTAGTGGCAATAAGTGTGGTTACCGGTTTGGAAGATTGCATATTGAACCGCTCCAAAATGTCAAGAACATAACTTTGTTGAGAGAGCATAAGACCACGTGATGAAGGTAGGACTTCAACACCCAAAAAATAAGAGAGAGATCCCATGTCTTTGACAGAGAAATAAGCAGCCAATTGCGCAATAATAGATTCAACAAGAGGCAAGTGACTACCAGTGATAATCAATTCATCCACGTATACCAGGAAATAGACAGTGCGTCTCGCATGACGGTAAATAAAAAGGGAGGAATCAGCTCGTGATGCAAGAAAGCCAAGGCGCATAAGAAAGGAGCTTAGCGCCTGGAACCAGGCCCAAGGAGCCTGTTTAAGGCCATAGATAGTGTAACGCTCCAATTTTATCTTAATTGACTTTATTTGAGATAATCGGAGATTTCAGAGTTCAAGAGCCGACTTGTTTTTTATCAGGATCCTTTTTGCAAATTTTGGAAATTTGAGGGACTAAAATGCAATTTTGGACTTAAATAGATATTTAAGCATAAGTTGACCCATTCTTTCACTTCTTCATCCCCTCCAACGTCTCTCTCCTCCATTGAAGATGCCCAAGCGACTTCCAAGCTTTCCAGATTTCACCCCGAGCTCGATCCGTCCGTTGGAATTTAATTCTGAAGGCAGATTAGCAATCACGGCTGCGAGAGCTTCGTTCTATCGTAAGTTTTTCTACGATCAGATGCATTCTATTTTTTGGATGTTTTTAGAATCGATTGAGTTTCGAGTATGTTGATCTTGGCAGAGTTCTGATCGTTTATTCTTTGTCGGTTTTGAAATAGAGCGTTGTTCGGATTTGTTATGATTTTTGGAAGCCGTTTTTGAAAATGAGGATTTTTAGATTTGTTGGGTTTGCCGCCGGTTTGAATATTTGGCTATTGAGTTTGATCGTCATTGTTGATCTTCTCTTACCTCCGTACAGATTCGTTCGAAGGCCGTTGAATTGTGAGATTTCAGGAGTTGAATCACTTTGAAGATTATAGCCGGTATAGTATCGATTTTTTTATTCGATTCAGAAAGTTTGATGGAATCTTGATTGAGGAATCGTTATTGTTTCTAGGTTTGGAGCATCGACGTTTGAGAAAGGTATAAGATGACTTAAACTGGAATGGAACGTGTGACTCGAATCCGACTTGATTCGAGTGTTTCGAAGAATCACATACTTGCATGTAATTTGTTTTTACTCGAATTTAGTTGATTGAGTCATGTTTGCATTGCATTCATCTTGAGCTAAGAATCCTTGATTTCAGCGGGCAGGACGGCCCTTTTATATTAGATGATTTGGGGGCTATATTGTGAGTGGCCTGGGTGTAGCCGCTTTACCTAGTGCTAGCATACTCCTTATAGTCGCACCAAAGTCTAGAGGGTGGAGATACGTAGCACCACCTCGATCGGGAGAGTCAGTGAGTTGTTTACGTGATCTCATCCTCGGGATCCCAAAAGCAAAAGCAGCAATGTTGGGATTATCCGGACTTGATAATCCAAGAGTTTTAAAGACATGCATTTCATTTTGATTTGTCTTGAAATTGCATGGTTGATATTTGAATATCTGGAAGTTGATGTATTTTGATTTGAAATGCTTATTTGATATTGCATGCTAGTCTCTTTTACTGGGAATATTATTCTCATCGGATTATCCAGCTGTTGTCTTGTCTTTGTATGTGTGCTTGGCAACAGGTGGGGCAGGACCGAGTCAGAGATCGCATGGCTAGGTGGATGAGTTGATAGAGTGAGGCCTTGCGGTTGTAGAAGTCGAATTTGTATTTGAACTTGTATCATATTGTATTTTGGATTGTGGAACTTAGAATTGATGCATGTTCTACACTTTTTATGTAATTGAATACCTTTTTGCTGGAATTTTGTACCAATGCATGATTTTGTTGTTAAAGCGATGACTGATTCACTCCCCCGAGCTTTGGTCGTGCGTTGGATTGGTTTTTAGCAGCAGGAGCAGCGCGCCGCGCAACCCGTTTTATCCCGAGCAGGGCGCCATGCGCGCCCACGCCTCGCAAGGGCGCGCCCGCGCATTGGCCAGGGTGCCATGCGCGGCCGCGCGTCAGCCAGAGCGCCGTGCGCGGCCGCGCGTCAGCCAGAGCGCCGTGCGCGGCCGCGCCAAGCTGAGGCGTGGCCTCCCCTTTTTTAAAAAAAAAAATGTTCTCGGATTTTAATGCTTGTTAGATTGTTTACTCTTTGATTAGATGTTTAGAACCGAGGTCTCACATTAAGTGTTATCAGAGCGATAATATTCTTGGACTGAATTTAGAAGTGAGCGGGGTAGATCGAGTCCGCATGAATTGAATTCTCGCATGTGATTGAGTTATTTAAATTGATTTGTTTAAATACCATGCGAACATGCTTTATTAATTGAGAATTATTTGAATTACATGACTATCTGATTAATTTATAAAGCATGAATTATTGAGATATGAACTGTAATTCACCTGTATCTGGAATTTTGAGAGATTGCAAGGACATCGAATTGCAGCGATTGAGATATCTTGTGTCCTAACCTTTGATTATCAGATGGGTCCTCGACGAGTTATTAATAGGAACCCACCGCCAGTTACTCCACCAAATGAGCAAGCTAGTACCGAAATTGTTCAGATGGATTCTACAGCGACGCCGATGGAAACCTTGCTGAAGAGGTTCCAGTCATTTAATCCACCGTTGTTGTTGGGTACAGAGAATCCAATTGACTGTGAGAGTTGGTTGGATGACATTGATCAGTTGTTTGATTCCCTTGACTATTCTGATGACCGCAGAACTAGGTTGGTCATTCATCAGCTTCGTGGTGTTGCTAAAAACTGGTGGATCACGACGAAGAGATCCATGGATAACTTAGGTACAACTATTAACTGGAATCTATTTAAGTCTGAGTTTTATAAGCGGTTTTTCCCAGTTTCGTACCGAAAGGACAAGGGAGCCCAGTTTGCAAATCTAAGGCAAGGGAATTTGAACATTGAGGAGTACGTAGCCAAATTTGACAGCTTGTTGCGTTTTGCACCGCACATTGCCGAAAATGAAGAAGCTAAAGCCGACCAGTTCATTAATGGTCTGAACCCTGATATCTTCACGCTGGTAAACACTGCTAGGCCAAATAATTTTGCGGATGCCATGAATCATGCAAAATGATCTGAAGCAGGTTTGTGGAGACAGAGAGGAGCTCAGTTTGTGCCTCAGCAGCAGCAAGGACAGTTCCAGGCACAACCTTCTCAGTATCAAAACCAACCATCCCAATATCAAAATCAATATTTTCAAATTTAGAATCAACCACCGAGTTTTGAAGGTGGTAGCAGTGGAGGTAATAGGAAGGATTACTATCTTCCGAGGGGGAAGCAGTTTAAGAAGCACGGAGGCAGTTCTTCGAGCTCTAGTGGCTCGAGGCGGTATGGATCGGCACAAAGTTTGGGTCAGTCAGGCATGTCTTGTGCCAATTGTGGAGGGCGTCACTCCAGTGATCAGTGTAGAGGTATTTTTGGAAGCTGTCATATCTGTAACCAGGCGGGGCACTTTGCAAGAACGTGTCCTCAGCGTGTCCCTGAGCAAGCTTAGAGTGGAAGTTCTTCGAGACAGACAGCTCAGCCTCAGCAGCAAGCACCTACTGTCCACTCTTTCCAACCTCAGCAACAGATTAGGCATGAAGGTAATCAGTATGCGAACCAGCCTCCCAGACAGCAGGCACGAGTTTTTGCTCTGTCTGAGGATCCACAGACTCAGGCTGCACCTGATATTGACAGATCAGGTAACGTTCGATTTTGGTTTTCCATTCTTATTGGACTGTTAAATACTGGCGAGTCTCTTGCTTTCTTATTGAAGAATTTGTTTAGTGTTTATCGTGCTCCTTAACTTTGGTTGAGTCGTTTGAATTGACGAACACTCAATTAGTGTTGTTAATCTTTCCATTAACTGGATCTTTCGGAAGTTTTAGTGGAAGCTATGAATTCTTATCGATGATTTCTTATCTGTTGGAATAAGAATTGTACTGATCTTTCAGAGCTTTTGAGGATTTTATAGCAGATTTTGTGCCGAATAGTTGTATGCTATTCTTTGATGTCTGAATTTTGTTTGGATCGAGTTGTCTTCCTCGATTTTTTTGATTTGGTGATGGAAATTTTGTTGACCAGCGCTCCGGTGTACTGATTTTGATGCTGATGATCTTTCAGTACTTGGTATTCTTCTTATCGAGATCTTGGGATGTATTATTATTCAGAGAAATCGTGCTCTAGTCTAGACATCGAGACAATGGAAGACGCTCGAGACTCAATGTCTGAATCTGAACTTTGAGCTCGCAGAGATCTTATTGATTAGAAGATCTGTTATCTAGTGTCTTATGAGAAAATTTTCGTGATCTTTTCTAATCTTAAGAGTTGGAGTAATTGTTTTCGCAGACGGAACCGATTTGGGGACAGATAAGAGGATTAGATTGTATGATATTTCTGACTGCGAATCTTTATCTGAGGAATTGTATGCAACAACTGATGTTTTGAGCTGATCTTATTTTATCTACTCTATATTTTTTTGATGGATTTGCCGTTTTTTCCCTACAAAGTGATTCTTAGACATGATCAGATGTTAGATTTCTGTCAGAAATTTTGTCAGATAGTATGTTTTGGCTGAAGTCTGTCATTTTAGATAGAGATCTTTGATGCACTCGTTTTTCGGCAAGGACTTCGATGATATTTTGTTGTCTGATTTCAACTTATTCAGTTCGATATCCTCAGAACGACGGACAGCCAGATCAGACGAGTCGAACTTTAGATGTTATGCTTGAGTTGGAACCAGAGATGTTTCGGATTGTGACTGAGCATATGAGGATTATGCCGACGAGAATGAGTCGAATTTTGATTGGCGGACTTGAAGGAGTATTTGAGAGACGCAGTTCGCGTTGGAACCATGTTTGATTTCGAGGACGAAATCTTTTCTAAGAGGGGGAGAATTGTAATGCCCCGATTTTATCTTAATTGATTTTATTTGAGGTAATCGTAGATTCCAGAGTTCAAGAGCTGACTTGTTTTTGATCAGGGTCTTTTTTGCAAATTTTGGAAATTTGAGGGACTAAAATGCAATTTTGGACTTAAATAGATATTTAAGCATAATTTGACCCATTCTTTCACTTCTTCATCCCCTCCAACGTCTCCCTCCTCCATTGAATATGCCCAAGCGACTTCCAAGCTTTCCAGATTTCACCCGAGCTCGATCCGTCCGTTGGAATTTAATTCTGAAGGCAGATTAGCGATCACGGCTGCGAGAGTTTCGTTCTATCGTAAGTTTTTCTACGATCAGATGCATTCTATTTTTCGGATGTTGTTAGAATCGATTGAGTTTCGAGTATGTTGATCTTGGCAGAGTTCTGATCGTTTATTCTCTGTCGGTTTTGAAATAGAGCGTCGTTCGGATTTGTTATGATTTTTGGAAGCCATTTTCGAAAATGAGGATTTTTAGATTTGTTGGGTTTGAGCTTTTGTTGTTGTTTGGGCATTGTATTGAGTTGATATCGTTGTTATGATGCTGTCTGCGATTCCGGTTTAATTAGAATATAGCCGTTATGCCGCCGGTTTGAAATTGGGATTTTGAACCGTTTTGAGTCGATGATATTTGGCTATTGAGTTTGATCGTCATTGTTGATCTTCTCTTACCTCCGTACAGATTCGTTCGAAAGCCGTTGAATTGTGAGATTTCAGGAGTTGAATCGCTTTGAAGATTATAGCCGGTATAGTATCGATTTTTTTATTCGATTGAGAAAGTTTGATGGAATCTTGATTGAGGAATCGTTATTGTTTCCAGGTTTGGAGCATCGACGTTTGAGAAAGGTATAAGATGACTTAGACTGGAATGGAACGTGTGACTCGAATCCGACTTGATTCGAGTGTTCCGAAGAATCATATACTTGCATGTTATTTGCTTTTACTCGAATTTAGTTGATTGAGTCATGTTTGCATTGCATTCATCTTGAGCTAAGAATCCTTGATTTCAGCAGGCAGGACGGCTCTTTTATGTTAGACGATTTTGGGGCTATATTGTGAGTGGCCTGGGTGTAGCCGTTTCACCTAGTGCTAGCATACTCCTTATAGTCGCACCAAAGTCTAGAGGGTGGAGATACGTAGCACCACCTCAATCGAGAGAGTCGGTGAGTTGTTTACGTGATCTCATCCTCGGGATCCCAAAAGCAAAAGCAGCAATGTTGTGATTATCCGGACTTGATAATCCAAGAGTTTTAAAGACAAGCATTTCATTTTGATTTGTCTTGAAATTGCATGGTTGATATTTGAATATCTGGAAGTTGATGTATTTCGATTTGAAATGTTTATTTGATATTACATGCTAGTCTCTTTTACTATGAATATTATTCTTACTGGATTATCCGGCTGTTGTCTTGTCTTTGTATGTGTGCTTGGCAACAGGTGGGACAGGACCGAGTCAGAGATCGCATGGCTAGGTGGATGAGTTGATAGAGTGAGGTCTTGTGGTTGTAGAAGTCGAATTTGTATTTGAACTTGTATCGTATTGTATTTTGGATTGTGAAACTTAGAATTGAGACATGTTATACATTTTTTATGTAATTGAATACCTTGTTGCTGGAATTTTGTACCAATGCATGATTTTGTTGTTAGAGCGATGATTGATTCACTCCCCCGAGCTTTGGTCGTGCTTTGGATTGGTTTTTAGTAGCAGGAGCAGCGCGCCGCGCAGCCCGTTTTATCCCGGGCAGGGCACCATACGAGGCGCGTCCGCGCGTTGGCCAAGTTGCCATGCGCGCCCGCGCCTCTCTAGGGCGCGCCCGCGCATCGGCCAGAGCGCCGTTCGCGCCCGCGCCAAGCTGAGGCGCGGCCGCGCGGCCTCCCCTTTTAAAAAAAAATGTTCTCGGCTTTTAATGCTTGCTAGATTGTTTACTCTTTGATTAGATGTTTAGAACCGAGGTCTCACAGATAGCTCTTTTCAACTTGCAAACATGAGCTGGAAAGTTCCTGTCAATAAATCCCGGTGGTTGAGCCATAAATACATCTTCAGAGAGAGAGCCCTGTAGAAAAGCATTGTTCACATCGAGTTGACGTAAATACCAACCATGCTGAAATGCGATAGATAACAGAAGACGAATAGTAACCGGCTTAACCACAGGACTAAAGGTCTCAAAGAAATCAATGTCAGGGCGCTGGTGAAAGCCCTTGGCAACCAACCGAGATTTATGGCGATCGATAGATCCATCAGGCTTTCATTTGATGCGAAAAATCCACTTACAACCAACCAAGTTCTGAGATGTATGAGCAGGAACAAGATCCCAAGTTCCATTTCGCATAAGAGCATCAAATTCAGCAGACATGGAAAAGCGCCACTGGGGATCCTTAAGTGTCGTAGAAACACATGTAGGTTCCAATGGAGCAGCCTGCTTAGTGAGAGTGAGAGAAAACTTGGGATTGGGTTTGGAGATATTATTTTTGGAGCGGGTGGTCATCGAGTGCGAATTTTGAGAAGAGGGAGGGGGTGCAGTAGAGGCCGGTGATTCTGCTGACGAGAGTGAGGGAGCGCAAACAGGGACCACAGCAGGACACGGAGCTAGATCAGGAGGAGGAGTAGGGGACGACGGTGGTCCGATCATGTCCAGAGGATGGACGATGGGTTCAGGTGCAGGATCGACAGGGATAGAGTCTGGTGGAGTATTATAGGGGAAGACTGATTCAACAAAGCGAACATGACGGGAAATGAATATTTTGGAAGAGGAGATGTCGAAACATATATATGCACTTTGAGTGAGAGAGTAGCCAAAAAATATGCAGGCAGAGGAGCGAGGATCAATCTTGTGGCTTGTGTATGGACGTAACCATGGGTAACAGAGACACCCAAAGACTCGAAGTTTGGCGAGATTGGGTGGTTTGAGAAAGAGTTTCTCAAAGGAGGATAGGTATGAGAGGTTGACTTTAGGTAGGCGATTGATGAGATAGGTGGCAGTGGCAAGAGCATAAGGCCAAAAGGTGGGTGGGAGAGATGCCTGGTGGAGAAGCATAAGACCAGTTTCAACAAGATGGCGATGATGACGTTCAGCATAACCATTGTGTTGGGGTGTGTGTGGAGGTGTAGTGAGATGAGAGATGCCGGATTGCGCGAGGAATGATTTTAGAGCAAGAAATTCGCCACCATTATCAGTATAGAGAGAAATAATGTTGCGATGAAAATAATTTTAGACCAATGCTTTGTAAGTGGGAAAGATGGTTAGGACATCAGATTTACGTTTTAAGGGGTAAAACCATATGTATTTGGAGAAGTGATCAACAAAAATGACATAGTATTTATAACCATTAATGGAGTAAACGGGGGAGGACCATACATCCGAGAAAATTAATTCAAGGGGCGATGACAATGTAAGAGTAGAAGTGAAAAACGAAAGTTGATGACTTTTATTAATAAGACAGGAATTACAAGGTAAATTTGAAACAGAACTAGAGGAAATTGGTAAAACATGAGAAGACGCTAGACAACGGACTATATCTAAGGAGGGGTGACCGAGATGGGAGTGCCATAGTGTAAGGCCATGAAATTAATTATTTTGGGATTAGTGGAATTTGTTAATTATTAGAATTGAATTGATGGGAATTAATTGAGCTGGGATTGAATCGAATTAAATTGGGAGTTTCAGGGACCGAAATACAAAAGTTGGACTTTATTATTATTATCTCATGCAAGTTGCTCCTCCCCATCCCTTCACCATCACTTCACCCATTCCTCTCCCTCTTCTTTCCTTCCGTTCGTACGTACTGAAGCGAGAAGCCATGGGAGACGCTTCTTCAAG
The DNA here is from genome assembly GCF_033568475.1 of Henckelia pumila. Taxonomy (NCBI): domain Eukaryota; kingdom Viridiplantae; phylum Streptophyta; class Magnoliopsida; order Lamiales; family Gesneriaceae; genus Henckelia; species Henckelia pumila. The sequence goes on along the minus strand of NC_133123.1, from coordinate 144,152,149 downwards.
CTTTTATTCCGTCTGATTCGACGATCCGACAGTTAGATTTTATTTTCGAGTTGAGATTCACGATCACCGCAACGAGGGCTTCGTTTTGACGTAAGTTTTGATACAATCTATGAAATTTGATTTTTGTTGGGTTGTCAGAATTTGATGATTTTTGAGTATGTTGTTCTTGAGCTAGCATAGTCTGTGTATTCGAAGTCGGTTTGGAAAAAAAACGAAGTTTGGATTTTATATGAATTTTTAGTCTTAAATTCAAAAATGGGTTGTTGGATTTTGATTGGATTTTGATTATATTGTTGGTTGAGAAGTTGAAATGGATGGTATAGGATGGTTTGATGATGTTGATGATTTTTGGTTCGACCGTTTATAGCCGTTATGCCGCCGAAATCGAGTTTTGAACTATCGGTTATATTATTCGGTTTGATTTTCGGGTTTGTTTGAGTTGGAAGATTTATATCGAATCCGTATTTCACATTTTCAGATTTGAGTTGAAAGATTTGGGTTTGGATCGAACTTGGAAGTTGAATCGATTCGAGAATTGAAGAATTGTATAGTATTGAACTTCTTGTATGACTTGTTTTGATTCAATTCGATATTGATTTAGTTCGTTGTTATTTTCAGATTTTAATCCTCGACGAACTTGAAAAGGTAAAAAGACGACGATTGAATGAATGGGATGATTAACTCGAATTTGAATTAATTCGAGTGCCCAAAAGAAATCACATACTTGTATGCTATTTAAATTATTTGTTTTTAACTTGAATGAGTTTATTTTCAATTGCATACATCTTGAGCCGAAGATTCGATTCGTTTTGAACTTAGACGATTTAGGGAGCTATATTGAAGTGGCTTTGGATTTCGAGTTTTTCCAATTGCCAGAATACTTCTTATAGTTGCTCTAAAATCTAGGGGTTTGAGTTGAACGACATCCACCCCGAATGGGTGTGTCAGTGAGTTGTTCGTGAAAACTTGACCCCGGGATCCCAATCGAGTACCGATTGATTTTGATTATCCGATTAGATAATCCCGAGTTTTGAAGTCATGCATTGCATTTTAATGCATTTCGAGTTGAGTGCTGATATGCCTTTTTGAAATTGATTGACTCGTTGTTTTATATAACATGATTGGTTATATTATTTGAAATTGCTTTATTTGTCTCTTTTACTGGGAATTATATTCTTACCGGATTATCCGGCTGTCGTTTTGTTTGTATGTGTAATTGACGGCAGGTGGGGCAGGATCGAGTCAAGAGCTGCATGACTAGATCGAGTGGAAAATGATAGAGTGAGGACTTGGTTTTAGAAGTCATACCTTGTATTCGAACTCCCGTGTATTCCATTTTGAATTGTAGAACTTAGAATCGACGCTTGTTCTACATTTTTATGTATTTGAATACCTCGTTGTTGGAAAAATATTATTTGGATCATGTTAGAGTCCCTATGGGTATGACATTACACTTTTGGAGTCATTTTTGGTGCAAAAACAGCAGGCCATGCGCTCCCGCGCAGCCCGGAAGGCGCGCCCGCGCATCTTGCACTTTCTCGGAGGCCCGAACAGGGCGTCATGCGCGCCCGCGCCTCGTTTGAAGCGCCCGCGCGTCACCCCAAATAAAAAAAAAAAAAACCTACTTTTTGCGACGTGGTTTTGCGTCGCCGAATGTAAGATGTGCGTCGCTAAATGTCTTATTGATTATTTTTATTTCTTTTGAATTACATGATTTATTTATGTTTGAAATATTAGAATCCGAGTCCTCACATTAAGTGGTATCAGAGCGATAAGATTCTTGGAATTGAACTAGAGGGGTAGATCGAGTCCGCATGAATTGAATTCTCGCATGTGATTGATTTATTTAAATGAGTATTTAAATACTTGCGAGCATGATTTATTGACTCTTCAATTAATTGAATTACATGAGTTGTGATTTAATTTTCGGATCACGATTACTTGATTTGATTGAAAGCGTGCTTTATTATTTGTAAATTACTTGAAATTACATGATTATGTGATTTAAAATTTAAATCATGAATTACAAGAAATATGAACTGTATTTTTATTTCGGATCCGAGTTCCACCATCTGCTTGAGCTATCAGATCAGAGATTGTTTGCGATAAGAATTAGAATCTGATTGAGATCCGAAATTCAGTAATTTGTAGTTGAACGAACTTTTCGAACAGATGTGGAACACCGAATTTTGATATGGAGATTTGGTATCCTTTTCATACCGAACATCAGAATTGTCTCCTGAAGAATTTTAGCAGACGTCAACCAGCAGTAACTCCTTCACCTAGACCGTATCGCTACTTCACTGATAGATGTCACTTTGACACCGATGGGAGTACGACCGAGGAGGTTTTAGTCGTTTAAATTACCGATTTTGAAGAGTACCGGGAATGCTGTTGGATGCAGAAGTCGAATAGAAGAGATTTATCAGTTGGGTGATTCTCTGAACTACACAGATGACCGAAGAATTCGGTTAGTGTGGTACCAACTTAGAGCATTGATAAAAGTTGGTAAAATTTGAAGAAGAGAGCATTAGGAAATCGAGGTCTGTCATCAGCCCGTACACTCTGCCAGAGTTAATATTATCGAAAGATCTCCGAAGGGAATTTCCTTGTGTCTTCAACTCTGACAAAGGTACTAGCCGTTTCAGTTGTTCCTTTCGTCCGCAATAGTGTTGGAGAACAGCGATCAGATCAATCAGAATTGATACCCGGTGCAGCGGAAGTTTAAAAATTTTATATGGAACGATTCCATAATGGATATCAAAACTTTACGATTAAATTGTGTGTGTAAAAATTAAATAACAATTATAAATTTTTACCTCCAATCTCGAATCGAGATTATGGACACCAACAGATTGCTCTGCTCTTGTTGTATCTCCCAGGAACTGATGGACGAACTGTTCTTCAATCAGGTCCACGAACAGAGATTTAATCTCTCTGATAGACTGCACTAGAAAATCTATCAGAAGTTTCTACGAAGAGAATTAACGAATTTGATCCGTTAAACCAGACTATAAATTCAAAATTCACAGGCTGGATTTTCCCGAGCAGAGGGGAGGGGGGCGGCCACTTAGAGAAAACAAGGCTAGGGTTTTCAAAAATATTTTGTGACCTCTGTTGTCTAATTTCTGTACTGCAATAACTTATTTATAATGTGGGCTGCTAACAGCTTAGGGCCCATTAGTCATAAGTTCAAGCCTGACAAGCAAAGCCCGCATGTTCAGAAATTAATATAAAATTCATCGTGACTCTGATTGATAAACCGATTTTACCAATGTTCACAGAAACCATTTCTGCACCTTTTAAAGTCAAGATAAATTTTTCTGAATCCGAATTCAGTGATTTCCAAAAATGCCCATCCCTATGTCATTTTAGGAAATCTTACTCCTCTACTCTTAAATAAAAAATCCAACTTCTTTGTTCATTAAATTTAACTCTTTAAATTTAACTATCTCAACGGGGATTAAAAATCCATTACTCTGTGTGACCCTCAATGGTTCAGGGATACAGCTAGCCGTGGGCTCACAACTCCTTGTGACTCGGAACAACAATTTCCGACTTGCCCATCGAATCATGGTAAGAGCGCCTAGCAACATCGCCCCATGATTCCCTAGGTATCACTGATAGTGCCTACAAGAACGAATAGATTTTGGTTAGCGTACAGTACGGTCCCTTCATCCAAATATCCCGATCGAATCAACAACCATTGGTAAATCGAGAGTCGTTCTAGATTCGATAACTATGCAACGCAGCTTGAAGATCAAATAGTGACATCGCATGTGCTACTAAGAAACCATTTCTTAAAACACATCATGTACTCTGGCCAGAGATTCGTCACACTAATATCTCCTCAGATTGCATAGGATATCCACACTCGCAAGTATGTGGTGAATCCTTGACAACAAAGCATCGACTCCTATATGTGTTGTAACTGTACCCAATCCCGACACCTGATGACCCCAATAGAGTCGGTAAACGAGTCAAAGCACAGTACTAGCATATAGAGTCTCAATGATGTTTCAAGTAGTAAGGACTAATGGTGTACAACCAAAACCGCGGACTTTATCCACTCGATAAGTGATAACCACTTGGAAAGTCCGGATAGGGTAGTTCGATCATTCATCGTATGAATATCCATTTGCATGCTTTGAACATCTCTATGTTCCTTACCAATGAAACGTGGTACTCTGCATCGCAAATGCTAGTCTCAAACTCGAGCGATCCTTATCCTTATTATCGGACGGCTCAATCGACTAGGAACAGTTTAGAATATACAGTGACTATAAGATGTGTTTCATGATAGTCATCCCCATGTACTACCACATCTTACATACACTATAGTATATTCAAGGTCTTTATCAAAACAACAATAGTATATCACAATATAACAATATGAAGAAAGATAAAGTCATTGCCATTAATAAAATTGTAAATTATATTAAACAAAAGATTGTTTATACAAAGAGTCATCAAAGCCCTTAGCCACAAGTTGGCTCACCGGGCACCCACTCTTTCAAATAGCAAAATCTATGAGAATTTAATCATATGATGAATCAATCTTCGAGGCAATAGATTCTAGTTGTACTCTTATCGAGGATCAGACTCAGATTTCTCCGATGATGACCGCAGGAAACAGTAGATTATGGTTTCTTTTATTATTATGATATGATCGGTTACACACCTTATCTTTCTTCTTATTGATATTTATTGATTCATCTCAATTTATTGAATTTGATTATCAGTAGTCGTAATTCTTTGAAATGACGAGATGAGATGGAACCAAACAGTATAGTACTTCAGATTCTGATTTGATTGAGATTTTGATTTGATTGTGACTGTACAGTATCATAATTTAGTTATCAAATTTTGATTTGATTGTCTATTAGCTGTTTTATCCAGTTCAGAACTACTGAGGATTGTTTCAGGGAGTTGACAGATTCAGATCCGAGTCAATAGACGAACAGAAATCCTCCGATAAGGACTCTCGATTCCAGGATTCTTTGTTAGTTATCTGCCGAATGACCTTCTGATTTTAGAGTTTCGCGGAGGTATTGTCTTGTTCATAGCTGATGTCCTAGAATCTAGCCTGAAGTGGTTGATAAACTAGTTGTTAGAGAGTTGCTGTTATCATCCAGATGAGATTTCTGGATTACCTCTGTCATGAGGTTAGATTCAGCAATGACTTGAGATCAGATACCCTCAGCCGAGAGTTTGATAGAAATAAGTATTGAAGACTGGACTTGGATCGATGTATGACTGCTTTGGAGTATAGTCGTACCGTTTGAAGTGAAACTCGTCTACAGTATTGTAGATCATTCGGACTGAATCTATTAGAAGTGTTTAGATGGAAGTAGAAATTCTTATCGATCTTTTTGGTTCTTTTCGAAGAATAGTACTGATCATACAGAACATGGGAGAATGGTTTTACAGAATTGAGACGTTGCATCTCATGCTATTGAAGTCTGAATTTTGATTGTATCGAGATGTCCTTTCCTCGATCATTTTAATTCTAGAGCTGGAATTTCTGTGATCATTTCAAGACCGAAGCTGTTTTGATTGAAGCCAAACCGACATCTGTACCTGAGAATTGAAGATTTTGAGTTCTATAGCAGATTTTCGAGAGATTCTTATCGTCGTGGAGCCAATTTCTCATCTAACTCCAGAGAATGCACTTGTACCTGAACCGAACCTTATGAGATCAGTTTGTTTGACATGAATAAGAGATCGACCCGAGATCCAGTATTTCTTATTTTCCTCTGTACTGATAATCTTGAATCTTCAGTGCATTGCATCTTTTTATCCAGATTCTGGAGATATTCTTATTCAGAAGGAGTCTGTGATAGCTCAGTCATAGTAGCAGCTGAAGCAGTACGAGACTCAACATCCGATTCATGATATTGAATTGGCAGTAATCTTATTGCTTGTAAGATCGGGCATCACTATCTCCAGTGAAATTTTCGAAGTCTTTTCTGAACTGAGAAGTCAAAGTCTGAGTTTCACAACCGAACTGATTTTGAGATTGAGGAAAAGAATTGATATAATGAAGAATCCGATGGTGAATTCCAATATGATCTGAAGTAGAACAGTGCAGCCACTGAGGTTTGAACAAAATGATCTATTATTATTTTATCTACTACCATTATTCTCTTTGAGCCGATGGATCTGTTCTTATTTTATCTACTATCCTTGACTTCGCCGACCGATGAGTGTTGCACTTCCGATTTAGAGTCTGAAACATATATGAAGTCTATCAGAATTACTTTATCCGAACTGAGCCAGAATTGATTTAGAAGATGGAGATAGCGCAGAAAACAGATTCGAATTGGAGAATTTAATGAAGAAGAGTCAGAACTGAGCACAGTCTGAGTTTCAGGACAGTGACGATACCTCAGTTGTGAGTAATTGTTTTGTTGTGCCAGAGATTTTGATTTAGATAGAGTATCTTGAAATTGGCACTTTGCAGTTATTCATTATTATTTCAGACGACCGAAAGATATTCAGAGGATTGAGGAATCGACCTTTATAGGAACAAATGAAGAATGAGGTTCGAAGTATGATTTCGTAATTGCTAGTCTGTCCACTTTTGATAGTTGATAGAGAGAAGGAACCGACTGTCTGTGGTACAGTTAATTGTCAGAATGAAAGGAAGATTACTTTTCGACGAATACCTTTTTGAAGCTATCGATCAGTCTGGAAATTTGAAGCCACCCGAGCTTTAATAGATCGATTGCATAAATCTGCTTCTGTACTCCATACAGAATGAATTCCAGACTCGACCCGATGTCGATAAGTTGGCCAGAAATAATTTCTGATTGTTTTGCTTTGTCGCAGTTTATCCGTGCAGAATAGAATTGGGAGTGTTCGGCATGTGGTCACGGAGGTATAGAACTGTCTGATTTGGAGATGCTATCTGATTAGAATCGAGATATTGCTGTAGTCTGCTTCTGTTTTCGTACAGAATAGATTTCAAACACGACATTATGATTGGGATTGTTGTCAAGAGGATTTTCATATAGTTGACTTGTCAAAGTCTGTCCTTTCAGAATGAGATTTTGAATTAACTCTTCCCTTGAACTCAGTCTTTAAGAGACTTTTGTTATTGGATTATAATTGGGTTCAGTTTATTATCCTCAGAACGACGGACAACCAAGAATAAGCGATATAGACTTTAAGAGTATATGCTGAGCTGTAGTGCTTGATTTTGGCACTAGCTGGATAAATTTCTCATCTTTTGCGAAGTTTCTGTACAACAGCTATCAGACGAGTATCTTGATATCAATTTTTTTAAATGAGTTGTACGAGAAGAAATGAGAATCCCAATTGAATTGGGATGATTTTCTGAGTTCCCTGACTTGGGATCAGATTTGATTCGAGGTTCGATAGATGGATGGAGATTTCCTATCTAGAATGAAGACGACTTGAGGAGAAGGATGAACGAAGTACTCGGATTCCGATGCAGATCTCTGTACTTAGGTTCAGGGAGGCCAAGTAATTCAGAAAATTTCCTCTGTTCGAGGTTGTGACAGTTATGATAAGAGAGAGAATTGTCTCGATGAACTCACGAGTTCCTTTGAGATTCTAGAGGAGATAGGCGATCTTGCCTACCGACTTTTGCGATCTCGCCTACCGACTTTTACTCCTTCAGTTCTCCTTGTTTTTCCACTACCTTGATCTTCAGTATTCAGCAGGTATTCCTGACGTGCTTCTCGTCTTTTGTTGTCGGTTCACAGATTTTCTTTGATGTCGAGACAGAAATCGATGAGTCGCTAATTTTTTTGAGACGACCGATTTAGAGTTGACCGAACATAGAAACAGCTCCTTAATGGAACCGAATAAGATGAGTTTTTGCAGTTGAACCGATTCAGATTTGAAGAAACGGTTCAAGAAACGGAGTTTGATTTGAACCATGCTTTCAGAATTATTTTGAGAGGAGAATTATTTTAGCAGTCTTTGAACTTTATCTTGTTTTTTGAGATTGAACTGCTTTGATTTCGAGGACAAAATCAATTTTTAGAGGGGGAGAATTGTAAGGCCCTGAAATTAATTATTTTGGGATTAGTGGAATTTGTTAATTATTAGAATTGAATTGATGGGAATTAATTGAGTCGGGATTGAATCGAATTAAATTGGGAGTTTCAGGGACCAAAATGCAAAAGTTGGACTTTATTATTATTATCTCATGCAAGTTGCTCCTCCCCATCCCTTCACCATCACTTCACCCATTCCTCTCCCTCCTCTTTCCTTCCATTCGTACGTACTGAAGCGAGAAGCCATGGGAGACGCTTCTTCAAGCTTTTCTTCCGTCTGATTCGCACGATCCGACCATTAGATTTTATTTTCGAGTTGAGATTCACGATCACCGCAACGAGGGCTTCGTTTTGACGTAAGTTTTGCTACGATCTATGAACTTTGATTTTTGTTGGGTTGTCAGAATTTGATGATTTTTGAGTATGTTGTTCTTGAGCTAGCATAGTCTGTGTATTCGAAGTCGGTTTGGAAAAAGAACGAAGTTTGGATTTTATATGAATTTTTAGGCTTAAATTCGAAAATGGGTTGTTGGATTTTGATTGGATTTTGATTATATTGTTGGTTGAGAAGTTGAAATGGATGGTATAGGATGGTTTGATGATGTTGATGATTTTTGGTTCGACCGTTTATAGTCGTTATGTCGCCGAAATCGAGTTTTGAACTATCGGTTATATTATTCGGTTTGATTTTCGGGTTTGTTTGAGTTGGAAGATTTATATCGAATCCGTATTTCACATTTTCAGATTTGAGTTGAAAGATTTGGGTTTGGATCGAACTTGGAAGTTGAATCGATTCGAGAATTGAAGAACGGTATAGTATTGAACTTCTTGTATGACTTGTTTTGATTTGATTCGATTCGATATTGATTTAGTTTGTTGTTATTTTCAGATTTGAATCCTCGACGAACTTGAAAAGGTAAAAAGACGACGATTGAATGAATGGGACGATTAACTCGAATTTGAATTAATTCGAGTGCCCAAAAGAAATCACATACTTGTATGTTATTTGAATTATTTGTTTTTAACTTGAATGAGTTTATTTTCACTTGCATACATCTTGAGCCAAAGATTCGATTCGTTTTGAATTTAGACGATTTAGGGAGCTATATTGAAGTGGCTTTGGATTTCGAGTTTTTCCAATTGCCAGAATACTTCTTATAGTTGCTCTAAATTCTAGGGGTTTGAGTTGAACGACATCCACCCCGAATGGGTGTGTCGGTGAGTTGTTCGTGAAAACTTGACCCCGGGATCCCAACTGAGTACTGATTGATTTTGATTATCCGATTAGATAATCCCGAGTTTTGAATTCATGCATTGCATTTTAATGCATTTCGAGTTGAGTGCTGATATGCCTTTTTGAAATTGATTGAATCGTTGTTTTATATAACATGATTGGTTATATTATTTGAAATTGCTTTATTTGTCTCTTTTACTGGGAATTATATTCTCACCGGATTATCCGGCTGTCGTTTTGTTTGTATGTGTACTTGACGGCAGGTGGGGCAAGATCGAGTCAAGATCTGCATGACTAGATCGAGTGGGAAATGATAGAGTAAGGACTTGGTTTTAGAAGTCATACCTTGTATTCGAACTCCCGTGTATTCCATTTTGAATTGTAGAACTTAGAATCGACGCTTGTTCTACATTTTTATGTATTTGAATATCTCATTGTTGGAAAAATATTAGTTGGATCATGTTAGAGTCCTTATGGGTATGACATTACACTTTTGGATCATTTTTGGTGCAAAAACAGCAGGCCATGCGCTCCCGCGCAGCCCGGAAGGTGCGCCCGCGCGTCTTGCACTGTCTCGGAGGCCCGAATAGGCGTCATGCGCGCCCGCGCCTCGTTTGGTGCGCCCGCGCGTCACCCCGAATTAAAAAAAAACAACCTACTTTTCGCGACGTGGTTTTGCGTCGCCGAATGTAAGATGTGCGTCGCTAAATGTCTTATTGATTATTTTTATTTCTTTTGAATTACATGATTTATTTATGTTTGAAATATTAGAATCCGGGTCCTCACATTAAGTGGTATCAGAGCGATAAGATTCTTGGAATTGAACTAGAGGGGTAGATCGAGTCCGCATGAATTGAATTCTCGCATGTGATTGATTTATTTAAATGAGTATTTAAATACTTGCGAGCATGATTTATTGACTCTTGAATTAATTGAATTACATGAGTTGTGATTTAATTTTCGGATCACGATTACTTGATTTGATTGAAAGCATGCTTTATTATTTGTAAATTACTTTAAATTACATGATTATGTGATTTAAAATTTAAAGCATGAATTACAAGAAATATGAACGGTATTTTTATTTCGGATCCGAGTTCCACCATCTGCTTGAGCTAGCAGATCAGAGATTGTTTGCGATATGAATTAGAATTTGATTGAGATCCGAAATTCAGTAATTTGTAGTTGAACGAACTTTTCGAACAGAGATGTGGAACACCGAATTTTGATATGGAGATTTGGTATCCTTTTCATACCGAACATCAGAATTGTCTCCTGAAAAATTTTAGCAGATGTCAACCAGCAGTAACTCCTTCACCTAGACCGTATCGCTACTTCACTGATAGATGTCACTTTGACACCGATGGGAGTACGACCGAGGAGGTTTTAGTTGTTTAAATTACCGATTTTGAAGAGTACCGGGAATGCTGTTGGATGCAGAATTCGAATAAAAGAGATTTATCAGTTGGGTGATTCTCTGAACTACACAGATGACCGGAGAATTCGGTTAGTTTGGTACCAACTTAGAGCATTGATAAAAGTTGGTAAAATTTGAAGAAGAGAGCATTAGGGAATCGAGGTCTGTCATCAGCCCGTACACTCTGCCAGAGTTAATATTATCGAAAGATCTCCGAAGGGAATTTCCTTGTGTCTTCAACTCTGACAAAGGTACTAGCCGTTTCAGTTGTTCCTTTCGTCCGCAATAGCAGAATCTATGAGAATTTAATCATATTATGAATCAATCTTCGAGGCAACAGATTCTAGTTGTACTCTTATCGAGGATCAGACTCAGATTTCTCCGATGATGACCGCAGGAAACAGTAGATTATGGTTTCTTTTATTATTATGATATGATCGGTTACACACCTTATCTTTCTTCTTATTGATATTTATTGATTCATCTCAATTTATTGAATTTGATTATCAGTAGTCGTAATTCTTTGAAATGACGAGATGAGATGGAACCAAACAGTATAGTACTTCAGATTCTGATTTGATTGAGATTTTGATTTGATTGTGACTGTACAGTATCATAATTTAGTTATCAAATTTTGATTTGATTGTCTATTAGCTGTTTTATCCAGTTCAGAACTACTGAGGATTGTTTCAGGGAGTTGACAGATTCAGATCCGAGTCAATAGACGAACAGAAATCCTCCGATAAGGACTCTCGATTCCAGGATTCTTTGTTAGTTATCTGCCGAATGACCTTCTGATTTTAGAGTTTCGCGGAGGTATTGTCTTGTTCATAGCTGATGTCCTAGAATCTAGCCTGAAGTGGTTGATAAACTAGTTGTTAGAGAGTTGCTGTTATCATCCAGATGAGATTTCTGGATTACCTCTGTCATGAGGTTAGATTCAGCAATGACTTGAGATCAGATACCCTCAGCCGAGAGTTTGATAGAAATAAGTATTGAAGACTGGACTTGGATCGATGTATGACTGCTTTGGAGTATAGTCGTACCGTTTGAAGTGAAACTCGTCTACAGTATTGTAGATCATTCGGACTGAATCTATTAGAAGTGTTTAGATGGAAGTAGAAATTCTTATCGATCTTTTTGGTTCTTTTCGAAGAATAGTACTGATCATACAGAACATGGGAGAATGGTTTTACAGAATTGAGACGTTGCATCTCATGCTATTGAAGTCTGAATTTTGATTGTATCGAGATGTCCTTTCCTCGATCATTTTAATTCTAGAGCTGGAATTTCTGTGATCATTTCAAGACCGAAGCTGTTTTGATTGAAGCCAAACCGACATCTGTACCTGAGAATTGAAGATTTTGAGTTCTATAGCAGATTTTCGAGAGATTCTTATCGTCGTGGAGCCAATTTCTCATCTAACTCCAGAGAATGCACTTGTACCTGAACCGAACCTTATGAGATCAGTTTGTTTGACATGAATAAGAGATCGACCCGAGATCCAGTATTTCTTATTTTCCTCTGTACTGATAATCTTGAATCTTCAGTGCATTGCATCTTTTTATCCAGATTCTGGAGATATTCTTATTCAGAAGGAGTCTGTGATAGCTCAGTCATAGTAGCAGCTGAAGCAGTACGAGACTCAACATCCGATTCATGATATTGAATTGGCAGTAATCTTATTGCTTGTAAGATCGGGCATCACTATCTCCAGTGAAATTTTCGAAGTCTTTTCTGAACTGAGAAGTCAAAGTCTGAGTTTCACAACCGAACTGATTTTGAGATTGAGGAAAAGAATTGATATAATGAAGAATCCGATGGTGAATTCCAATATGATCTGAAGTAGAACAGTGCAGCCACTGAGGTTTGAACAAAATGATCTATTATTATTTTATCTACTACCATTATTCTCTTTGAGCCGATGGATCTGTTCTTATTTTATCTACTATCCTTGACTTCGCCGACCGATGAGTGTTGCACTTCCGATTTAGAGTCTGAAACATATATGAAGTCTATCAGAATTACTTTATCCGAACTGAGCCAGAATTGATTTAGAAGATGGAGATAGCGCAGAAAACAGATTCGAATTGGAGAATTTAATGAAGAAGAGTCAGAACTGAGCACAGTCTGAGTTTCAGGACAGTGACGATACCTCAGTTGTGAGTAATTGTTTTGTTGTGCCAGAGATTTTGATTTAGATAGAGTATCTTGAAATTGGCACTTTGCAGTTATTCATTATTATTTCAGACGACCGAAAGATATTCAGAGGATTGAGGAATCGACCTTTATAGGAACAAATGAAGAATGAGGTTCGAAGTATGATTTCGTAATTGCTAGTCTGTCCACTTTTGATAGTTGATAGAGAGAAGGAACCGACTGTCTGTGGTACAGTTAATTGTCAGAATGAAAGGAAGATTACTTTTCGACGAATACCTTTTTGAAGCTATCGATCAGTCTGGAAATTTGAAGCCACCCGAGCTTTAATAGATCGATTGCATAAATCTGCTTCTGTACTCCATACAGAATGAATTCCAGACTCGACCCGATGTCGATAAGTTGGCCAGAAATAATTTCTGATTGTTTTGCTTTGTCGCAGTTTATCCGTGCAGAATAGAATTGGGAGTGTTCGGCATGTGGTCACGGAGGTATAGAACTGTCTGATTTGGAGATGCTATCTGATTAGAATCGAGATATTGCTGTAGTCTGCTTCTGTTTTCGTACAGAATAGATTTCAAACACGACATTATGATTGGGATTGTTGTCAAGAGGATTTTCATATAGTTGACTTGTCAAAGTCTGTCCTTTCAGAATGAGATTTTGAATTAACTCTTCCCTTGAACTCAGTCTTTAAGAGACTTTTGTTATTGGATTATAATTGGGTTCAGTTTATTATCCTCAGAACGACGGACAACCAAGAATAAGCGATATAGACTTTAAGAGTATATGCTGAGCTGTAGTGCTTGATTTTGGCACTAGCTGGATAAATTTCTCATCTTTTGCGAAGTTTCTGTACAACAGCTATCAGACGAGTATCTTGATATCAATTTTTTTAAATGAGTTGTACGAGAAGAAATGAGAATCCCAATTGAATTGGGATGATTTTCTGAGTTCCCTGACTTGGGATCAGATTTGATTCGAGGTTCGATAGATGGATGGAGATTTCCTATCTAGAATGAAGACGACTTGAGGAGAAGGATGAACGAAGTACTCGGATTCCGATGCAGATCTCTGTACTTAGGTTCAGGGAGGCCAAGTAATTCAGAAAATTTCCTCTGTTCGAGGTTGTGACAGTTATGATAAGAGAGAGAATTGTCTCGATGAACTCACGAGTTCCTTTGAGATTCTAGAGGAGATAGGCGATCTTGCCTACCGACTTTTGCGATCTCGCCTACCGACTTTTACTCCTTCAGTTCTCCTTGTTTTTCCACTACCTTGATCTTCAGTATTCAGCAGGTATTCCTGACGTGCTTCTCGTCTTTTGTTGTCGGTTCACAGATTTTCTTTGATGTCGAGACAGAAATCGATGAGTCGCTAATTTTGATTGTATCGAGATGTCCTTTCCTCGATCATTTTAATTCTAGAGCTGGAATTTCTGTGATCATTTCAAGACCGAAGCTGTTTTGATTGAAGCCAAACCGACATATGTACCTGAGAATTGAAGATTTTCAGTTCTATAGCAGATTTTCGAGAGATTCTTATCGTCGTGGAGCCAATTTCTCATCTAACTCCAGAGAATGCACTTGTACCTGAACCGAACCTTATGAGATCAGTTTGTTTGACATGAATAAGAGATCGACCCGAGATCCAGTATTTCTTATTTTCCTCTGTACTGATAATCTTGAATCTTCAGTGCATTGCATCTTTTTATCCAGATTCTGGAGATATTCTTATTCAGAAGGAGTCTGTGATAGCTCAGTCATAGTAGCAGCTGAAGCAGTACGAGACTCAACATCCGATTCATGATATTGAATTGGCAGTAATCTTATTGCTTGTAAGATCGGGCATCACTATCTCCAGTGAAATTTTCGAAGTCTTTTCTGAACTGAGAAGTCAAAGTCTGATTTTCACAACCGAACTGATTTTGAGATTGAGGAAAAGAATTGATATAATGAAGAATCCGATGGTGAATTCCAATATGATCTGAAGTAGAACAGTGCAGCCACTGAGGTTTGAACAAAATGATCTATTATTATTTTATCTACTACCATTATTCTCTTTGAGCCGATGGATCTGTTCTTATTTTATCTACTATCCTTGACTTCGCCGACCGATGAGTGTTGCACTTCCGATTTAGAGTCTGGAACAGATATGAAGTCTATCGGAATTATTTTATCCGAACTGAGCCAGAATTGATTTAGAAGATGGAGATAGCGCAGAAAACAGATTCGAATTTGAGAATTTAATGAAGAAGAGTCAGAACTGGGCACAGTCTGAGTTTCAGGACAGTGACAATACCTCAGTTGTGAGTAATTGTTTTGTTGTGCCAGAGATTTTGATTGAGACAGAGTATCTTGAAATTGGCACTTTGCAGTTATTCATTATTCTTTCAGACGACCGAAAGATATTCAGAGGATTGAGGAATCGACCTTTATAGGAACAAATGAAGAATGAGATTCGAAGTATGATTTCGTAATTGCTAGTCTGTCCACTTTTGATAGCTGATAGAGAGAAGGAACCGACTGTCTGTGGTACAGTTAATTGTCATAATGAAAGGAAGATTACTTTTCGACGAATACCTTTCTGAAGCTATCGATCAGTCTGGAAATTTGAAGCCACCCGAGCTTTAATAGATCGATTGCAGAAATATGCTTCTGTACTCCATACAGAATGAATTCCAAACTCGACCCGATGTCGATAAGTTGGCCAAAAATAATTTCAGATTGTTTTGCTTTGTCGCAGTTTATCCGTGCAGAATAGAATTGGAAGTGTTCGGCATGTGGTCATGGAGGTATAGAACTGTCTGATTTGGAGATGCTATCTGATTAAAATCGAGATATTGCTGTAGTCTGCTTTTGTTTTCGTACAGAATGGATTTCAGACACGACATTATGATTGGGATTGTTGTCAAGAGGATTTTCAGATAGTTGACTTGTCAAAGTCTGTCCTTTCAGAATGAGATTTTGAATTAACTCTTCCCTTGAACTCAGTCTTTAAGAGACTTTTGTTATTGGATTATAATTGGGTTCAGTTTATTATCCTCAGAACGACGGACAACCAAGAATAAGCGATATAGACTTTAAGAGTATATGCTGAGCTGTAGTGCTTGATTTTGGCACTAGCTGGATGAATTTCTCATCTTTTGCGAAGTTTCTGTACAACAGCTATCAGACGAGTATCTTGATATCAATTTTTGTAAATGAGTTGTACGAGAAGAAATGAGAATCCCAATTGAATTGGGATGATTTTCTGAGTTCCCTGACTTGGGATCAGATTTGATTCGAGGTTCGATAGATGGATGGAGATTTCCTGTCTAGAATGAAGACGACTTGAGGAGAAGGATGAACGAAGTACTCGGATTTCGACGCAGATCTCTGTACTTAGGTTCAGGGAGGCCGAGTAATTTGGAAAATTTCCTCTGTTCGAGGTTGTGACAGTTATGATAAGAGAGAAAACTGTCTCGATGAACTCACGAGTTCCTTTGAGATTCTAGAGGAGATAGGCGATCTCGCCTACCGACTTTTACTCCTTCAGTTCTCCTTGTTTTTCCATTACCTTGATCTTCAGTATTCAGCAGGTATTCCTGACGTGCTTCTCGTCTTTTGTTGTCGGTTCACAGATTTTCTTTGATGTCGAGACAGAAATCGATGAGTCGCTAATTTTGTTGAGACGACCGATTCAGAGTTGACCGAACATAGAAACAGCTCCTTAATGGAACCGAATAAGATGAGTTTTTGCAGTTGAACCAATTCAGATTTGAAGAAACGGTTCAAGAAACGGAGTTTGATTTGAACCGCGCTTTCAGAATTATTTTGAGAGGAGAATTATTTTAGCAGTCTTTGAACTTTATCTTGTTTTTGAGATTGAATTGCTTTGATTTCGAAGACGAAATCGATTTTAGAGGGGGAGAATTGTAAGGCCCTGAAATTAATTATTTTGGGATTAATGGAATTTGTTAATTATTAGAATTGAATTGATGGGAATTAATTGAGCCGAGATTGAATCGAATTAAATTGAGAGTTTCAGGGACCGAAATTCAAAAGTTGGACTTTATTATTATTATCTCATGCAAGTTGCTCCTCCCCATCCCTTCACCATCACTTCACCCATTCCTCTCCCTCCTCTTTCCTTCCATTCGTACGTACTGAAGCAAGAAGCCATGGGAGATGCTTCTTCAAGCTTTTCTTCCGTCTGATTCGCATGATCCGACAGTTAGATTTTATTTTCGAGTTGAGATTCACGATCACCGCAACGAGGGCTTCGTTTTGACGTAAGTTTTGCTACGATCTATGAACTTTGATTTTTGTTGGGTTGTCAGAATTTGATGATTTTTGAGTATGTTGTTCTTGAGCTAGCATAGTCTGTGTATTCGAAGTCGGTTTGGAAAAAGAACGAAGTTTGGATTTTATATGAATTTTTAGGCTTAAATTCAAAAATGGGTTGTTGGACTTTGATTGGATTTTGATTATATTGTTGGTTGAGAAGTTGAGATGGATGGTATAGGATGGTTTGATGATGTTGATGATTTTTGGTTCGACCGTTTATAGCCGTTATGCCGCCGAAATCGAGTTTTGAACTATCAGTTATATTATTCGGTTTGATTTTCGGGTTTGTTTGAGTTGGAAGATTTATATCGAATCCGTATTTCACATTTTCAGATTTGAGTTGAAAGATTTGGGTTTGGATCGAACTTGGAAGTTGAATCGATTCGAGAATTGAAGAATTGTATAGTATTGAACTTCTTGTATGACTTGTTTTGATTCGATTCGATATTGATTTAGTTCGTTGTTATTTTCAGATTTGAATCCTCGACGAACTTGAAAAGGTAAAAAGACGACGATTGAATAAATGGGATGATTAACTCGAATTTGAATTAATTCGAGTGCCCAAAAGAAATCACATACTTGTATGCTATTTAAATTATTTGTTTTTAACTTGAATGAGTTTATTTTCAATTGCATACATCTTGAGCCGAAGATTCGATTCGTTTTGAACTTAGACGATTTAGGGAGCTATATTGAAGTGGCTTTGGATTTCGAGTTTTTCCAATTGCCAGAATACTTCTTATAGTTGCTCTAAAATCTAGGGGTTTGAGTTGAACGACATCCACCCCGAATGGGTGTGTCGGTGAGTTGTTCGTGAAAACTTGACCCCGGGATCCCAATCGAGTACCGATTGATTTTGATTATCCGATTAGATAATCCCGAGTTTTGAAGTCATGCATTGCATTTTAATGCATTTCGAGTTGGTTGCTGATATGCCTTTTTGAAATTGATTGACTCGTTGTTTTATATAACATGATTGGTTATATTATTTGAAATTTCTTTATTTGTCTCTTTTACTGGGAATTATATTCTTACCGGATTATCCGGCTGTCGTTTTGTTTGTATGTGTAATTGACGGCAGGTGGGGCAGGATCGAGTCAAGAGCTGCATGACTAGATCGAGTGGGAAATGATAGAGTGAGGACTTGGTTTTAGAAGTCATACCTTGTATTCGAACTCCCGTGTATTCCATTTTGAATTGTAGAACTTAGAATCGACGCTTGTTCTACATTTTTATGTATTTGAATACCTCGTTGTTGGAAAAATATTATTTGGATCATGTTAGAGTCCCTATGGGTATGACATTACACTTTTGGAGTCATTTTTGGTGCAAAAACAGCAGGCCATGCGCGCCCGCGCAGCCCGGAAGGCGCGCCCGCGCATCTTGCACTGTCTCGGAGGCCCGAACAGGGCTTCATGCGCGCCCGCGCCTCGTTTGAAGCGCCCGCGCGTCACCCCAAATAAAAAAAAAAAAAAAAAACCTACTTTTCGCGATGTGGTTTTGCGTCGCCGAATGTAAGATGTGCGTCGCTAAATGTCTTATTGATTATTTTTATTTCTTTTGAATTACATGATTTATTTATGTTTGAAATATTAGAATCCGGGTCCTCACATTAAGTGGTATCAGAGCGATAAGATTCTTGGAATTGAACTAGAGGGGTAGATCGAGTCCGCATGAATTGAATTCTCGCATGTGATTGATTTATTTAAATGAGTATTTAAATACTTGCGAGCATGATTTATTGACTCTTGAATTAATTGAATTACATGAGTTGTGATTTAATTTTCGGATCACGATTACTTGATTTGATTGAAAGCATGCTTTATTATTTGTAAATTACTTGAAATTACATGATTATGTGATTTAAAATTTAAAGCATGAATTACAAGAAATATGAACTGTATTTTTATTTCGGATCCGAGTTCCACCATCTGCTTGAGCTAGCAGATCAGAGATTGTTTGCGATATGAATTAGAATCCGATTGAGATCCGAAATTCAGTAATTTTTAGTTGAACGAACTTTTCGAACAGAGATGTGGAACACCGAATTTTGATATGGAGATTTGGTATCCTTTTCATACCGAACATCAGAATTGTCTCCTGAAGAATTTTAGCAGACGTCAACCAGCAGTAACTCCTTCACCTAGACCGTATCGCTACTTCACTGATAGATGTCACTTTGACACCGATGGGAGTACGACCGAGGAGGTTTTAGTCGTTTAAATTACCGATTGTGAAGAGTATCGGGAATGCTGTTGGATGCAGAAGTCGAATAGAAGAGATCGATCAGTTGGGTGATTCTCTGAACTACACAGATGACCGGAGAGCATTGATAAAAGTTGGTAGAATTTGAAGAAGAGAGCATTAGGGAATCGAGGTCTGTCATCAGCCCGTACACTCTGCCAGAGTTCGTCATCTCGATATTATCGAAAGATCTCCGAAGGGAATTTCCTTGTATCTTCAACTCCGACAAAGGTACTAGCCATTTCAGTTGTTCATTTCGTCCGCAATAGCAGAATCTATGAGAATTTAATCATATGATGAATCAATCTTCGAGGCAACAGATTCTAGTTGTACTCTTATCGAGGATCAGACTCAGATTTCTCCGATGATGACCGCAGGAAACAGTAGAGTATGGTTTCTTTTCTTATTATGATATGATCGGTTACACACCTTATCTTTCTTCTTATTGATATTTATTGATTCATCTCAATTTATTGAATTTGATTATCAGTAGTCGTAATTCTTTGAATTGACGAGATGAGATGGAACCAAACAGTATAGTACTTCAGATTCTGATTTGATTGAGATTTTGATTTGATTGTGACTGTACAGTATCGTAATTCAGTTATCAGATTTTGATTTGATTGTCTATTAGCTGTTTTATCCCGTTCAGAACTACTGAGGATTGTTTCAGGGAGTTGACAGATTCAGATCCGAGTCAATAGACGAACAAAAATCCTCAGGTAAGGATTCTCGATTCCAGGATTCTTTGTTAGTGATCTGCCGAATGACCATCTGATTTTAGAGTTTCGCGGAGGTATTGTCTTGTTCACAGCTGATGTCCTAGAATCTAGCCTGAAGTGGTTGATAAACTAGTTGTTAGAGAGTTGCTGTTATCATCCAGATGATATTTCTGGATTACCTCTGAGTCATGAGGTTAGATTCAGCAATGACTTTAGATCAGATACCCTCAGTCGAGAGTTTGATAGAAAGAAGTATTGAAGACTGGACTTGGATCGATGTATGACTGCTTTGGAGTATAGTCGTACCGTTTGAAGTGAAACTTGTCTACAGTATTGTAGATCATTCGGACTGAATCTATCAGAAGTGTTTAGATGGAAGTAGAAATTCTTATCGATCTTTTCGGTTCTTTTCGAATAATAGTACTGATCATACAGAACATGGGAGAATGGTTTTACAGAATTGAGTGCCTAGACGTTGCATCTCATGCTATTGAAGTCTGAATTTTGATTGTATCGAGATGTCCTTTCCTCGATCATTTTAATTCTAGAGCTGGAATTTCTGTGATCATTTCAAGACCGAAGCTGTTTTGATTGAAGCCAAACCGACATCTGTACCTGAGAATTAAAGATTTTGAGTTCTATAGCAGATTTTCGAGAGATTCTTATCGTCGTGGAGCCAATTTCTCATCTAACTCCAGAGAATGCACTTGTACCTGAACCGAACCTTATGAGATCAGTTTGTTTGACATGAATAAGAGATCGACCCAAGATCCAGTATTTCTTATTTTCCTCTGTACTGATAATCTTGAATCTTCAGTGCATTGCATCTTTTTATCCAGATTCTGGAGGTATTCTTATTCAGAGGGAGTCTGTGATAGCTCAGTCATAGTAGCAGCTGAAGCAGTACGAGACTCAACATCCGATTCATGATATTGAATTGGCAGTAATCTTATTGCTTGTAAGATCGGGCATCACTATCTCCAGTGAAATTTTTGAAGTCTTTTCTGAACTGAGAAGTCAAAGTCTGAGTTTCACAACCGAACTGATTTTGAGATTGAGGAAAAGAATTGATATAATGAAGAATCCGATGGTGAATTCCAGTATGATCTGAAGTAGAACAGTGCAGCCACTGAGGTTTGAACAAAATGATCTATTATTATTTTATCTACTACCATTATTCTCTTTGAGCCGATGGATCTGTTCTTATTTTATCTACTATCCTTGACTTCGCCGACCGATGAGTGTTGCACTTCTGATTTAGAGTCTGGAACAGATATGAAGTCTATCAGAATTATTTTATCCGAACTGAGCCAGAATTGATTTAGAAGATTGAGATAGCGCAGAAAACAGATTCGAATTGGAGAATTTAATGAAGAAGAGTCAGAACTGGGCACAGTCTGAGTTTCAGGACAGTGACGATACCTCAGTTGTGAGTAATTGTTTTGTTGTGCCAGAGATTTTGATTGAGACAGAGTATCTTGAAATTGGCACTTTGCAGTTATTCATTATTCTTTCAGACGACCGAAAGATATTCAGAGGATTGAGGAATCGACCTTTATAGGAACAAATGAAGAATGAGGTTCGAAGTATGATTTCGTAATTGCTAGTCTGTCCACTTTTGATAGCTGATAGAGAGAAGGAACCGACTGTCTGTGGTACAGTTAATTGTCAGAATGAAAGGAAGATTACTTTTCGACGAATACCTTTCTGAAGCTATCAATCAGTCTGGAAATTTGAAGCCACCCGAGCTTTAATAGATCGATTGCAGAAATCTGCTTCTGTACTCCATACAGAATGAATTCCAGACTCGACTCGATGTCGATAAGTTGGCCAGAAAGAATTTCAGATTGTTTTGCTCTGTCGCAGTTTATCCGTGCAGAATAGAATTGGGAGTGTTCGGCATGTGGTCACGGAGGTATAGAACTGTCTGATTTGGAGATGCTATCTGATTAGAATCAAGATATTGTTGTAGTCTTCTTCTGTTTTTGTACAGAATGGATTTCAGACACGACATTATGATTGGGATTGTTGTCAAGAGGATTTTTAGATAGTTGACTTGTCAAAGTCTGTCCTTTCAGAATGAGATTTTGAATTAACTCTTCCCTTGAACTCAGTCTTTAAGAGACTTTTGTTATTGGATTATAATTGGGTTCAGTTTATTATCCTCATAACGATGGACAACCAAGAATAAGCGATATAGACTTTAAGAGTATATGCTGAGCTGTAGTGCTTGATTTTGGCACTAGCTGGATGAATTTCTCATCTTTTGCGAAGTTTCTGTACAACAGCTATCAGACGAGTATCTTGATATCAATTTTTGTAAATGAGTTGTACGAGAAGAAAAGAGAATCCCAATTGAATTGGGATGATTTTCTGAGTTCCATGAATTGGGATCAAATTTGATTCGAGGTTCGATAGATGGATGGAGATTTCCTGTCTAGAATGAAGACGACTTGAGGAGAAGGATGAACGAAGTACTCGGATTCCGACGCAGATCTCTGTACTTAGGTTCATGGAGGCCGAGTAATTCAGAAAATTTCCTCTGTTCGAGGTTTTGACAGTTATGATAAGAGAGAGAACTGTCTCGATGAACTCACGAGTTCCTTTGAGATTCTAGAGGAGATAGGCGATCTCGCCTACCGACTTTTACTCCTTCAGTTCTCCTTGTTTTTCCACTACCTTGATCTTCAGTATTCAGCAGGTATTCCTGACGTGCTTCTCGTCTTTTGTTGTCGGTTCACAGATTTTCTTTGATGTCGAGACAGAAATCGATGAGTCGCTAATTTTGTTGAGACGACCGATTCAGAGTTGACCGAACATAGAAACAGCTCCTTAATGGAACCGAATAAGATGAGTTTTTGCAGTTGAACCGATTCAGATTTGAAGAAACGGTTCAAGAAACAGAGTTTGATTTGAACCGCGCTTTCAGAATTATTTTGAGAGGAGAATTATTTTAGCAGTCACATACTTGTATGCTATTTGAATTATTTGTTTTTAACTTGAATGAGTTTATTTTCACTTGCATACATCTTGAGCCGAAGATTCGATTCGTTTTGAACTTAGACGATTTAGGGAGCTATATTGAAGTGGCTTTGGATTTCGAGTTTTTCCAATTGCCAGAATACTTCTTATAGTTGCTCTAAAGTCTAGGGGTTTGAGTTGAACGACATCCACCCCGAATGGGTGTGTCGGTGAGTTGTTCGTGAAAACTTGACCCCGGGATCCCAACCGAGTACCGATTGATTTTGATTATCCGATTAGATAATCCCGAGTTTTGAAGTCATGCATTGCATTTTAATGCATTTCGAGTTGAGTGCTGATATGCCTTTTTGAAATTGATTGACTCGTTGTTTTATATAACGTGATTGGTTATATTATTTGAAATTGCTTTATTTGTCTCTTTTACTGGGAATTATATTTTCACCGGATTATCCGGCTGTCATTTTGTTTGTATGTGTACTTGACGGCAGGTGGGGCAGGATCGAGTCAAGAGCTGCATGACTAGATCGAGTGGGAAATGATAGAGTGAGGACTTGGTTTTAGAAGTCATGCCTTGTATTCGAACTTCCGTGTATTCCATTTTGAATTGTAGAACTTAGAATCGACGCTTGTTCTACATTTTTATGTATTTGAATACCTCGTTGTTGGAAAAATATTAGTTGGATCATGTTAGAGTCCTTATGGGTATGACATTACACTTTTGGAGTCATTTTTGGTGCAGAAACAGCAGGCCATGCGCGCCCGCGCAGCCCGGAAGGCGCGCCCGTGCGTCTTGCATTGTCTCGGAGGCCCGGACAGGGCGTCATGCAGGCCCGTGCCTCGTTTGGCGCGCCCGCGCGTCACCCCGATTATAAAAAAAAACCTACTTTTCGCGACGTGGTTTTGCGTCGCCGAATGTAAGATGTGCGTCGCTAAATGTCTTATTGATTATTTTTATTTCTTTTGAATTACATGATTTATTTATATTTGAAAGATTAGAATCCGGGTCCTCACACATAGTGCCAGAGAGGAAGCGGTAGCAAGGAAGGCCGAGGGTAATGAAGATGGAATTGGTGTATGTGGCCAGGTATAAAGTCCATCCTTACAAGACCCCGTGTGGAGACTGGCCTCCGTTAGCAGATCCTTCACCTGAAAAGACGAAGAGGAAAAAATAACAGAAACATGGTTAGTACGACATAATTGAGAGACATAGATTAAATTCTTGCACATAGATGGAACACATAAAGTATTTGGTAGTTTTAAGGACTGGGGTGACGAGGGCAAGATGAGAGTGCCAGTGTGTGTAATGGGCAAACCAGTGCCATTGCCTACAACAATGGAGTCCGAACCATCATAGGGAGTGTGATGAGACAGATTGGTGAGATCCGTATAGACATGATGAGAGGCACCAGTATCCAAGAGCCAATCAGAGGGGGATGGTGTAGACGTAGGGGCAACAGCCGTGTGATCTTGAGGTGGAGGGTATGTCTGCCGAGATGGAGAGGACGGCACCGGAGCGTAGTGAAAGGAAGGACAACGTTTGGCAGAGTGACCAGTGACACCACAAAGTTGACATCGACCAAGGTAAGGCCGCGGTGTGAAGGAGGCAGCGGGCTGTCGAGGAGGAGCCGAGGGAGAGGCACGGGCATCCCGACCCCACTGCCCATGACCATGACGAGAGGAGCCCGATGAGGTGGTGGTGTAAGTGGGGCGGTTGGAGCGAGATGCAGGGAAGGCAGTGACTGGCATGGAGGAGGGAGGAGGCGCTGCAGCATTCTCATAAAGTTCATCGAAGGAGATGGCGGTATCTCGAGCCTATATGACATGAGATAATTCCTTGTAATTGTCATCAAAGCCATGAAGAACCTTGATAGTGAGGTCTTCGGAGTCAACAGACACACCCATGAGAGCAAGAGCATCAACAGTGACTTTGATGCTTTGCATAAAATCAGTGACGGACTTCGAGCCTTTGACAGGATTCGAAATTTGAGCTTTAAGTTGGAGGATGCGACCCCGGCTAGGAGAGGCATAAGTCTTGGAGAGAGTGGACCAAGCATCAAGGGAAGTCCGTGAAGCAACAATAAATGGGATTATGGTGGGAGAGAGAGCACCAATAATCGCATTGAGGAGCAACTGATCCTGGCGAACCCAGAGTAGATATTCCGAGTTGGGAGAAGTGACAACGTTGGTGGTAATGGTGGGTGGAGGGCAAGGCTTTGAGCCATCGACATAGCCCAATAGATCATATCCAATAAGAAGAGACTGGAACTGAAGCTTCCAGGCAGGATAGTTGATAGCAGTGAGTTTTAAGGGGGCTTGAGCAGTCACATTGATGGCGGTGAGAGAGGATGGGGCAGAGGTAGTAACTGCCGAGAAAGACATAGTGGAGGTGGGCGGCGGCGTGTAGTAGGGAGAAGTAGGGTTTAGGGGAGTAAGCCAAGAAGCTTTGATACCATATAAGAGTTTGAAAGTGAATGAATCTTATTAATCACAAGATATATATATATATATATATATATATATATATATATATATATATATATATATATAATTGAAGATTAGCCTAATATTCTAGATAAGCACAATATAAGATCCTAGTATAGATTGAAATATACAAAGATAAAATCTAAACAAATAACAGAAAATATTCACACAATATTCACACAATCTTCTGCTAATATAATATAGTTAACTACTTTTAATCAAAAAACCATTTAGTGGAGACAATAGACGATCATTCTGACTAATTAATTACTTTGTATGTTTGATTATTTATATTAATTTCTACATTATATATGTATATATATGTTATGTTTTTATCAAATAATTACAATATGTTTAAAAAAATATTCACATCTATTTAAGAAGTGATAAAGTCAGATAAACATGGAAATCGAATATTGTCATTATTAAATCCCTAACGCCCTACTGGGGATTGCATTCGTTTCGGGGAATGAGTGCAACAAATTTGTTGTATAAACTATATATATATATACACCATTTGAGAATCCAGCTCATGGATTAAATGATCATTTGCAAGAATTATAGATATTCTATTTCTATCTACATATATATATAATATAAAAAATAATCATAATAATACGAGTATATTTTTCTGGATTCATCAAATTCGTGGATGATGCAAATATAATTACCTACCTAATCTGCTATCGTATTCGTACTATACAAATATATATGTGGTGCGATTTCAATTCTGCAACATTATATAATATCTGAGTACACCCAATTTCCCATGCATATACAGAAGCTGCTCCACTATCCATCTGTATATTAGTCTGCTTCCATTTATTACATTTTTTTAAAGGGAAAAAGATAATTCGATTTTGTAGCAATGAAAACTCAAATTCTGGGGCATCCAATTGGAAATTTAAGTGGTGTTTGCTATTACTTTTATGAAGTATTTTGGGCCTTTTAAATTTTGTAAAATAAAAAAAAAAACTCAAAAAGTTTAATGCCATGGAATTATTAGTTAGGTGCATATAAATATACTTATATACATCGACTTCCCACCGCCACTTGGATGCGTAAAATGAGGCGGTGCCGCGGACAAGTGTAACCTCAGGAATCACAAACTATATGGAGTTCTAAAAAGATGACGATGCATGTCCATATGAATTGTTAACAAACGAAGATTTTGACCATAGTACTAATTAATTAAGAATGTAGCTACTTGTAAAATATTAAACAATTACACAAATTATATTTAAAATAAGTTAATTATTTTAAAGTTATTTATTTAATCTATTATATATATACTATGCTATCTATTATCTTTTCTTATATATATAAAGAATCCGTCTCTTAGACACCATTTTTTATACCAAAATTACCATTATAAGATATATATATATATATATATATATATATATATATATATATTACACTTTTGTTTTAATTTGTTTTTTTTATATATTTCGATATTTCAAATTAAAGTTTAGTCCCTTGATAATTTTTACAACTATGATGTTATTCTTATTTGAATATAAATCAAATTAATTACAAAAATATTATGCAAGCACACAACGCGAGCATCAATACATTAGTATATATAAAAAATCTGTCTATTAAACCACATAGGAAACCGTAATTTTTTTTGTCAAGATTGCTCTTATATGGTGTGTGTGTGTATATACATATATTACATTTTTGTTTTGTTTTGTTTTTTTTTATTTTGACTTTTCAAATTGCAATTTAGTCTCTCATAATTTTTACAACTAAGATATTACTTATATTTAAATATAAATCAATTAATTAAAAGAATATTATACAACGTGTGCACAGTGCACCGACATACTAGATCATTAAAGTAACTATTTTTGATGTCTTAGACTCTTGGGCACCGCGTTTTGTTTGAAGTATGATATAAGTAATATATAGATAAGTAATATAATGTAATAAAAAATAAATAAAAAATGATAGTTAAAATAGTATTGGATTTGATTGATAGATTATGGTTTATTTGATTTGATTGATTAAATTTTATATAAAAATGTTAAATGACTATTTTGTCCTTTTAACAATAAATAAAATAAAAAATTATATTATTTATAAGGGATAATATAGTAATTTGAGTTCAATGATTTGATTGATTTGAGATAAATAATTAATGATTTGATTGATGTAAAATAAATAGTTAATATATGGATAAATAATATGATGAGAAGAACGTGAGATGAGATGAGATGAGATGAGATGAGATGAGTTATACGTATATTAGTAATATGGTGAACAGAACAATGCCTTGATATAGCATTATTTACTTTTCAAAAATTTAAATTATTAAATATTTTAATTCTATATCTATACTTCTAATATTTAAATAGTTATATCTTAAAATTCATTAATTAAAAATAAAAAAATTATCATATTTAAATAATTATTTCTTCTGTAAAACACACAACAACACGTGCAGAATGCCTTGTTATTATTATATATTATTCGTATAGATGAAGATAATTGTCGTTTATTACTTTAATACATAGTAGATTACAATATATTATCTATTTTTTAAGTTTATAAATTATTAAATTTTTTATCTTTATATTTTTGAAAACTGGCTTTTCATATTATCATAAAAATTAATTAATAAAAAAATTTATATATATAAATGCATCTCGTGTAAACTAATATTTATAATACAGCTAATAACTTATCTCAGGACACCTAAGTATGACCCGCATATACTTATGGGAAAATAAAGTTTTGCTGTACAGTGCATATGTTTTTAAAATTTATAAAATATCATTATCATTAAAAATAACTTATTCTAAATAAAGTTCACAGGTGGGAAGCAGAAAGTTATAGTTTTTAACCCAAAAAAAAAAAAAATTTATCACCTTCTCGATGTTTTATAATGTTTAATATTTCAAATAAATTATTAAAAAATGATGTACTTTGAGAAATACAAGTTGTCACATAATAATTTTGTATAGAAAAATGATTAAAAATCAGCATGTTAATTTGAGTATACTTGCGCTTAATATTTAGTTTGGATTCTAAAACAGTAATCAATATGGTTTATTTAAATCATTCAGTTTTGCATCTGAAAGATAGAGTGGCAACGAAAGTATGGAGCAAAAAAATGTTTTCCGAGGGGCAAAGAAATTCTCATCAAAAGCGGTACTACAGAGTACAGTCTATCGCCGTCTATTTTATCCATGCTTTAAAATTCCGGATGCCATATCATAAAAATATCAAAAGAATCATGCAAGTTGGGAAGTCAACTGGAAAGTATTATTTATGTAGGCTAAAGAAAATGAGAGGGATGGGTTTTAAAGACCTCAAATTGTTTAATAATTCTCTTAAAAAAGTATGCGTCCATGCGAGATTAGTCTCGAAGGGCCGATAGGGCGATACCATTGGAATGGAGGCATTATGGATTCGCAACTGAAAAATAATCATTTTCTATATGGGGTATTATCCCATGTGCAACATCGACTCAACTTCTAATTAGATATTGTTATAATATTGGAAGACAAATGATAGAAAAAATATAAGTCCGTTTTAGCTTAGATGAGTGATCGATTTTATATGTGGCCAACGGATCTACTACCGTATGCACAAGTGATCTAATTGACAGATCGGAAACGAATTAAATAGGAATCTGATTTCCCAGAGAACTTTATGCCATATATGATTTTGAACGTGCTTTTATATATCCTCGAAAAGTAATCCGGATGCTAAGATTTTGGAAGTGTGCATTTCGGTCACGATGACAAGTGAAACAGAGGAAATTTTTTAGCTCCGTACCAAGAGATCATACAATGTTGTCGTTGCTGCAAATGCTATTGCTTTTTTGCTTCTTTTTCTCACACACTATATTTAGTTAGGTGAACGAAGATATTCCAAAACGACGCTTGTAAACATTGATATCATTTGATTTTTAATTAATTAATAAATTACAAGCAGCTATGGAATTATTCAAACGTACGGTGTCTCTAAAATAAATATTTTTTAAAAAATAAAGATTTTATACAGTGGCACTGGCAACTGCACTAGCAGCAGCGATGGAATTATTCAAATGTTCGGACGCCAGTCAATGGAGAGAAGTACTCTCTTCATATGAAACCCTAATCAAATCCCACCCAAAACCCAATCTCGTTTCCCTCGACCATTTCTACCGCGATCTCCTCCCAAATCTTCTCCGCCAGAGGAACCCTCATCCCTACATTACTGCCGATGAGCTCTCCCAGCTCATGCAATGGAAACTCGCCCGTGGAAAGTGGAGGCCACGCTTGTTAGCCTTTGTCTCTTCTCTCAGCGACGATGTCATTCAAGCCGCGTCCCGGAAGGCATTCGATTCTTTGCCTGACGTTTCCAAGGCTGTTTCTGAGTTAACGGTGTTGAAGGGCGTCGGGCCCGCCACTGCCTCGGCTGTTCTCGCTGCTTACTCGCCGGATGTTGCGCCTTTCATGTCCGATGAGGTGCCTAAATTTGAATTTCAATTCTAATTAGACCAAGTTTTAATTTTTAATTTTTAACGATGTTGTGGAACCTAGGCAATGGAGGCATCGGTCGGAGATGCAAAGGATTATTCGTTGAAGCGGTATTTGCAGTTCGTCGAAAAGATGCAAACCAAAGCGGAGGTTGGTTAAATTAATTACTTGTTTTTATTGTCGTTGGTAACACCGGTCTTGCTTCTGCACATTATCAGCTTGATGCTCGATTACTGTCTCTCCTAAAACACTGGAATAGGAAGTTTCAATGACCTCTGACTCCGATAATAATTCATCTCCAGTAGTTCTTCTACATCTTTGGGGTTATGAATTCAATTGTCTCGTGACACTACTCTTTGACACTTGTATTTTTTTGTCCATGTATTTGTTTCTTAATTTGTCTGGCTTCAATTTTATAATGATCCATAGTGTTGATACGAGCACTATAATCCAGTGATGTCTCAACTTTAGTCATGGCTATTTTTCTCCGACATTCAATTACATTTCACCAACAGTCTTTCTTCAACATTTTCTTGCCGAATTCGGTCATATTCCCCATGAGCATGTAAGAACAAGTTTCCTCAAAACTGAACTCGTGAGCCTCTAAATTCAGCTGAAGCGTGCTGCATGTGGAAGTTGAAGTCGCCTCAAAACCAAACTAGTACAACTTGAAATTCGGCACATGCCTTAGATTGAGAAGCTTTCTTACAAACCTCTGAGTGCGTTTTGAAATTCAGATATCTTATCTAATTGTTGGAAATATGAGATCTAACGGTATGAACATTATTTGGAAATATGAGATCTAACGGTATGAACATTATTTTATCTATAGCTCTTGTAATTTGCTACATTCCGGTTTACACATTCATTTTCTGATGTTCTATTGCAATAATACTGCATGTTTTTAAAATTGTAGAGATGTCAAGATCCTGCAGTCTTGACATTTTATCCGTATTAGTAGTGAGTAGTTCATGATTTATCATCCCTACAAGCATATCCAGGAAAGTCGTTTCCATTATTTTCTATGATGTGGATAATGGTTATGCACTTGAAATAGTATTTTGTTTTCACGTCTTTATTTTCTTTATGTTGTGCTGATGCGAGCTTGCGTATCAGTAGTAGTTTTAGTGAGTCTATGATATTAGTGAGTCTATGATAGACCAAACGAGTGCTCCACCTAGCATACATCACCGGACATATGGGCCAAACATGAATTTGTGCAGGATGCACACATGTTATTATTATGCATATAGCCACATATGCGTTCCGTGGCTAATTCTTTTGGTGCGTCGTAAACTAAATTATTAGTGTTAAATGTTAATGCACCACTTCACTCAAATTATTCCAGGAGTTGTCGACATCAAAGGAACCGTTCACTCCATCAGATGTTGAAAGGGCGTTATGGGCTGCTGCTATTGGTTCCAAATCAAGTACCTCCTCATCAAAAACAGACGAGGTTAAGTCAGACAATAAATACAAAAGAAAGAGAAAATAGTGACTAACTTGTCTTTTAACCAAATGCTAACAGCATATAAATATTTTATTGCCTGTAAGGTGTTGATGTATCTCTGTGGAATGGAACTAGACATGTTTTTATTTTATGTTGGATGTATTAGTCGTATGGAGTTTCTTAATCTATCGCTTCTCTGCCACAAACTTGCATTTTCAACCTAAAATTTTCACCATGGACTTTTGATCTTTTATATCAGTAAATGTGTTATTTCCTGTTGGTGGTGGATGTATTAATGTGGAAAGGAACGAGACACATTTCGGTTTGAGTTGTATGTTTCTATCATCCATGGCACATTGGTTCACATGTGACATGAGTATCATTCTTTTTTCATGTTGATCCAGTTTCTATATTGAATTTCATCAATAATAATAATTAAAGGATGTGCTCATTGTATTCTTTCAGTTACGCTCAGCTGCCACGGTACCACGTTTTTTAGGGTGGCTGGTGGACGAAAAACAAATAAACAAAAAAATTGATAATTTCAAATGTCTTGATTGATTTTTATGTTTATTGGTGTTTTTTTTATTTTGGAAAAAAAAAAATTGGATTATATTAGTTAAAATTTAGTAGCACAAAAATACACAATTACAGCATACACTTATATGACGTGTCAAGCTCTCATTGGCCACCACATGGTAGGCATCGTCCATTCCCGCGTAAAATTCCTTTCCGCTAATTAACGTTTTCACCCACTAATGGCTTACTTTCAATGACTCAAGAATCCGGGTTAATTATCTTTGCTAGACAAAGCAGCAATGCCCTTCGCGGATCGGAAGCACCGCCGGATCCAGAGGTCCGCCCCACTCCTCCCGAAGGACCATGGAGGCGGAGAATTCGACGGTGCTTCTTTCTCCAGCGCGGTGTTTAATCTCTCCACCACCATCGTAGGTGCTGGAATAATGGCCCTCCCGGCGACGCTCAAACAACTCGGCGCGATCCCGGGTTTGATTTCCATCGTATTGGCTGGGATGGTGACCGATAAATCAATAGAAATGATCCTTCGGTTCAGCAGAGCCGCCAAGACCGGTTCGTATTCCGGTCTAGCTGGAGACGCGTTCTCTGGCGCCGGTCGCAATCTTC
Source organism: Henckelia pumila (assembly GCF_033568475.1). NCBI lineage: Eukaryota > Viridiplantae > Streptophyta > Magnoliopsida > Lamiales > Gesneriaceae > Henckelia > Henckelia pumila. The sequence goes on along the minus strand of NC_133123.1, from coordinate 144,119,492 downwards.
TTCAGTTCTGTATCGTCCTTAATAATGTTGGCATGCTGGTGGTTTATATGATTATTATAGGTAATTGTCAACTTTCTTACACTTTGTTATTTATTTTTCGGTTATTTCCGTTTCAAATATTTTGTTTCACTGATTCTATGCTCCATTTTGAGTTCATGGGATTTTCTTTTGCTTTGATTTAGTAATTAATAACTTTTGCTTATTAATTTTTTTTATTTTTATTGGGAATTTGATTGGTGATTGGTCCTACTTTTCATGGGTTTGATGAATAAGTTTTTGGTTTATGAAGAGAAATTACTTCATTTATCTGGTTCTTCTGGCACGGGCAGATTGCAAAGCTAGACCACATGTTACCCGGATCTGGTACTAGATCTAATTTGAATTGTTAACTAGAAAAACAGTAAATCTTATGAACACTGTGTTTTAGGAATGTGTATAGTTGTCTGTTCAGGCTTCAGACCAAAGCTACAAAGGCTAGCATCATAAGTGGATCCGTAACACACACCTTCATTTTGATGAATTTTCTTTTTTGCATTGAGAAGGCCGAGTTCATATGTGTAAATTTACAAATCATGAGCTCATATTCATTTTATATGGCAGGCGATGTGCTATCAGAGACATGGTCACAGGGAGTGCACCATACGGGTGTGATGGAAGAATGGTTTGGTCTTCACTGGTGGACCACACGCTGTTCCATATTGCTCCTCACAACCATCTTTGTTTTTGCGCCTTTGATTTCTTTCAAGCGTGTCGGTGAGCTACTTAAACGCTTACACATTTTCTTAATATTGTGACTGCAGTGTTGAAAATAAGTCCACTCTTGGTGTATAGCCAGATAGGTGACTGGGTTCTCATGGACGAGAAATCTTGAGTATGGAGGGGAACTTTATGCCTGCATTTTCCTTTTTCCTATCAATGAATAGCATTAAAATTCATATAATACAAATTTCATACATTTCTTGTAGTCGTCCTTGTCATCGGAAGTTAATGCAATATTGAAGAAAATAATCAACATTTTTGGCTGTGCATTCAAAATTTTGGGCAATCAGTTGCCTCAAACATCCAGAGATTTATCCTCTTTCAAGATAGTTGCAGAAAGTCAGAAGTGGAGGAATTTTATTTTCTTAACATTGTGCAATTTCAATATTTATTTAGATGAAAATTTTGAAAAGATATGATTGCAATTTGCTTGGTTGATGCAGTACAACGACTTTTAAAGGATGAAGTTTCCTAAGTTGAAGCAATAGCTTGGGCGAGGCATAAGATGATATTTTGACTAGACATAATGACTGTTTTCTTGCGTGCTTTCTAAGATAACTTGTAAAGATTACCTAGTTTTTTTTCGTTTCTCTCTCTAAAGTAAGAGTGTAATATCATTCTAACTTTCCAAGTACATTGTTTTAATGGTTGTGGTATCAGATTCTTTAAGATACACTTCAGCGTTGTCGGTGGCATTGGCAGTTGTGTTTGTGGTGATTATAGCAGGAGTAGCTGTTATCAAATTGATAGGTGGAAGCATTGGAATGCCTCAACTACTGCCTGACCTTGTTGATCAAGCAGCTTTCTGGAAGCTTTTCACCTCCGTTCCTGTACTTGTCACTGCGTATATTTGTCACCATAATAGTAAGTTTATCTGAAACTACTTGACATTGTTTCTTTTATCTGTTTGACGGTTGCTTAAAGGTCAAAGAGGTAATTTTGATGCTATATACTGACTACTGAGTGATCATGTGTCACTCGAAAAACCGAAACTCTTTACCAATTGGACCTTATCTTATGATATACGGTCTTTTCCAAGTTAACCATACAAGGAACTGTTGGATGGTCTTGCTCCAAAATTTTCCTATTTAACAGACGCATCTCTCAACTCTTGGGTTTATAAAAAAATTTGGTGTCTTATTCATTTTTTAATACAAAACTTGTTTTGGTGTCTTATTCATTGTTTAAATCCCTAATTCGACATTATTTTTGTTCGGATTCTTGTTCAACTTCATAGTTCATCCAATAGAGAATGAGCTAAAAGACCCCTCGCAGATGAAGTCAATAGTTCAGACATCAATTACTTTGTGTACTTCAGCTTATGTAGCAACCAGTTTCTTTGGATTTCTCCTCTTCGGGAATCAAACAATGGATGATGTTCTTGCGAATTTTGATGGAGATCTTGGTATCCCGTTTAGCTCGTTGCTTAATGACATTGTGAGAGTAAGCTATGCCATCCACTTGATGCTTGTATTTCCGATCGTCTTCTTTTCTCTTCGTCTCAACATTGATGGTATCCTGTTCCCATATGCCATTCCCATTGCATATGATAACCGTAGATTCTTTTCAGTGACACTATGTCTCATGGCCTTTATCTTCATGGGAGCAAATTTTGTCCCTAGTATATGGGATGCTTTCCAGTTTACTGGTGCGACAGCTACTGTTTCTGTTGGTTTTATATTCCCTGCTGCCATTGCTCTCAGGTGAGTAGAAGCTGCAACCACAGTTTAAGTCAAGGGATTTAGTCGAAATCTAACTTTTGTTTACTAAAGTCCAGCGCAATAGGTCATTTATACATATAGTACATTGATCTTCCCGGCTCAATGTATGATGCAGGGATACTCGTGGAATCGCAACTAAAAACGACAGAGTAGTTTCTTGGATCATGATACTTTTGGCTGTATCTTCCAGCACTGTGGCCATCTGCAGTGATATTTACAATGCTGTTAATGGTAGGCAGTGGCGGACCTAGATGGTCCCGAAAGGATGCAACCGCCCCCTTGAAATTATAAAAATTTTTAGTACTATATACATAATATATTTTTAAATATAAATTTAATTTTGCGACCGCCTCTTTGAATTTTTTTTAAAAAACTTAGTTCTATATATAATATATATTTTAAAATGTTGATTTAATTTTATATTGATTAGAATGATATTTGATGAATAAGATAATAATAAATTTATTTTAGACTATAATAGATTTGATAGTATGCTTTGTATTGGCTCATATTTGTTTGGAAAATAAAATGTTTTTTATGCTTGAATGTGACATGAGAAATTTGATTGTGTTTACTCAATTTTATCCATCTGATTTCTTCTTGATGTATTTAATGCATCTTAAGTATCAACTTCATAACTTTATTTTTGACATGCGAAGTAACAATCAATTCTCTAAGGCTGGGTGATTAGCGAGATTGCTAAAATGATGTTCCAATCAAATAAAGATCGATTATATTATTTGGGATATTTACTTTTAAAGTTAACATTGTTATTACTTGTTGCAATTGCTACCGTAGAGAGAGTGTGTTAGATGATGGTTTGATACCATATATTGAGTGTGATGTGTTTGCAGTTGATATTGAAATTATTTTTATTCAACATTTTCAAATTATAAAAATTTCGGAGTGTATTGTAAAATCATATTAAATTAATATATGACTTTTTATTATACACTTTGTAGCGTAATATTTTTTTTAATTTATTGAATTCGCTCCTCCTAGTTAAAAATTCTGGGTACGCCACTGATGGTAGGTAAGGAGCTGAAGCATATCACCTTTGTGTTGAAGGAGTTGTGGGACACTTGTTATTGATCTCGAATTATGCAGCAGCCGAGGAAAAAAATACCTGAACTATACTTATCAAACTCAAATAGAACATAAATCCAGCCAAGTGTTCTCTCTGTTCATGGTACACATTCGCACCTCTCGATTTTCTGATTCGTTGCGAGTGTATTTACATTAAACTTAGAAGAGCGGTGCCTCAAGATTGAAAAGAGAGAGGATTTTTATCTGTTGTATGTGGACTCAATTTTAGGTAAATATTTTATAGTGAATCCTTATATAGATGACCGAACGGATTAGTGTAGAGGCTTTGAGATGTGATGTTGTGCAATTTGTCTACGATTATTTTCAAGAATAGCCTTTTAATAGATAACGAACGGTGCGTCGATTTGTCTAGGTACAAATATTTGCATATTGAATATGATCAGATCGATCTTAACAATTTTTGGGTCTGAGTCTAACTTTTAAAAGAGGCCCCTAAATTATAATATGCGTTTATATTATTTTAGACTAATAACAAATTTTTCGACACCCGGTATTTTTAATTACTTAAATCCGCCTGCATAATTAGGATATTTAATTATTTAAATTTATGATTTATGGGTTAAATAATTATGTGAATTATTTATGCATGATTTAATTTATTTTTAAGCATTTAACCCATAATTAGTGATTTTTATGATTTTTAGTATTTTTATTATTTAATCGCGTAGACGGGACCGTGGACGGACGAGATGACAACTTTCCATCCAAATTATTTTATGAGTCTTTTTAGAGCCTTAAAATATTATTTTGAGTTTTATTATCTCAAAATTTTAAGTATTTAATTTTATTTAATTTTAGGAGTCATTTTTATCCAAAATTAGTCAAAATATTGACTTTTTAGTATTTTTAAAATTCCACTAAAATTATATTTCGAGATTTTATTTTATGTTTCAGATTTTTTTAAAGGTTTCTTTTAGAGTTTTAATTAAGTTATATTTTATATATGTTATATCCTTAATTATATAATTAATTACCCTATTTCCTAATTAAACTAAACCTAATATCCCTAACCTCACGTCCCAAAGCCTTAGCCGACATCTCCCTTTTTCTTCAGCACCTCCATCGACTGAACAATCTCCAAGAAGACTCCATAGCCGATCCTCTTCAAAGTTTTAAGGTTTCTCGTCGCCCGTCGTCCCGGAAACGTCCTACGTGCGTGCTAAATTGATTTCTACGGTGAAAGGCATGTTTTATTTCATCTTTATTTCACCATATCAGTGTTATATGTGCATGTTGTGTATGCATCAAGATCCTTAAGAACTTTTCAGAAAATGGCATGAGTTTGTTGAGTACCTCACGTTTTTTTTTCATTGGTTGGCATCATCTCACGTTTTTTTTGGCAAGGGTGGTTCATGGCTGCTGGCAGGGGTCTTCATGGGTGTGTGAGGGTCCCTAGGGTCGGCCTAAACCAGGGCTAAGGGCTGGAGATGGCTAGGAAGAGGCTGGGCATGGCTGCACAAAATCTGTGCTGTTCGCGCAGGTTTAGGGGTTCAAGGAAGGGAGCTTCGTTCTCCTTCCTCAGACCACGGTTTAGGGTAAGGCCGGTTGGGTTAGAACCCCATTTGAGTTTTCTAAGTTTTTGCAGAAGGTTGCATGGGCTTTCGTGGTGGTCGGAGCTTCGAGGACGAAGGGTTTTCCCGCAGCTGCTCGGGTCTGCGCGACAGTGCAGAAGGCCGGGTTGCAGGGCTTCGTTCTCACTCCATAGTCGACGGTTTGGGCTGGTTCTTGGCTTGTTGGAAAGATCTGGATGTGAGCTAAGTCCTAGGGGTGGTGCTCCGGCCGGTGGGTGGCCGGAGCATGGCGGCCGCCGGCGTTCTTTGCAACTGCTCGTGGCCGCAGCAGTGCAGGGAAGAGGGTGATCGGGTTGGGCTTGGGGTAGGGGTCTGGGTCGGGTCTGAGTGGTCCGGGTCGGGTCGGTTAGGTAGTGGGTCGGGTTAGTGAGTTCGGGTCCGAGTTTGGTGGGCCGGGCTCGAGTATTTTTATTTTTAAAGTATTTTACGAATTTATGCGTTTTTGAGTCAAATAAATTGAAATAAAATTATTTGGATTCCCAAATAATTTTATTTGGACTTTCAAAATTTTAATTAAGTTAGCCCATTAATTTTATGGGTTTTTGGGCCCATAAAAGTTAATGGGCCAGTCTTTGGGTTTTTGGGCCCATTGGGCCAGTTTAAGTGTTATTGGGCTTAGTGTAATTTTAATGGGCTTTATTAATTTAATTGGGCTTAGAATAATTATTTGGGCTTAAAGTTTGAAATAATGGGCTTAAGTATGTTAATGGGCCAGATTTAAGTTAATGGGCTTGTGTGTAGGGCCAGCAGTCCAGGACCATCCATGAGAAAATTTGCATGTGTCCTGAATATATATTTAATTATTTATATGCATTTAAGTTATTTTAATATTTATATGTTAGTAAGAAATTAAATTAAATATATATGATGGACACACATTTTATTCAAGTACATGCATTCATGAAATAATATTTTATGCATGATTTAATGTTTAAGTTGAGCAATAAAAATATTTTATGTTGGAAGTTGAAGTAGTGTGACAATTTAAGGGGGATTCGTCCCCATATGATTGAAGGGCAGTTTACTGCCAATTTAAGAGGTGATTCGTCACCGGCCACGTACGTAGGTTTCCACGCTGATCAGTATTTAATGTATGATTTAAGGTTACACTACGAATACAACCATGCTATGTTAGAAAATAAATTGCTCAATATTGTTATGTATTATGTTATGTATTATGTTTATTTAAGTAAGTTAGGTTATGTAATTTTTAAGCATGCTCATTCATGTATATGTATGTATTAGTATTAAATTGGTTTAAATTATTTTAAACCCTTGTTATGTTAGCATGTTGGGCCTCTAGGCTCACTACACTGGGATGGTGCAGGTGAGTACGTTGAGGATGACATTGTACCCACCGGAGGCGAGGACGTATGAGCATGCATGCAGTGGCCCCGTGACCGTGAAATATTCTGAGTCGCTATGCATGTTATTGTTTTTGTCAGCATGATACATTTTTATTATTTTCAGTGATTGAGGGTCTAGAATATTTATTTAATATTTTCAGTGCATGCAAACTTTTATTTACTTATGCAGTATATTTTTAATTAATGTTTGACTCAGATATTTATTATATTTTTAAGAATGCATTTTTATTTAAGTATTTAATTGTTTATTCATTTTAAATATTTTTATTCTGTGCATATATGTATGGGCATATATGTACATATTTTATTTAGTAAGTATAAAAAAAAAAAAAATTTCCGCATATTTATTTATTATAGAGTTAGGGTCGTTTCAGTTGGTATCAGAGCACGGTCCTCGGAGGGGTCCTCACTGCTATGCGAGCTCAGAAATCCACGCTACCGGTCTGTAAGTTTTAAATGTTTATAGCATGATTTAATTTCTAGAATTTAAGTTAGCATTAATTTTAAAACACTTAGTTATGCATGGCGATTTACGTAAATAAATATGTGGTGGTGCAGAATGCCTCCCAGACAGGTGAATCGACGTGGGAGACCTCCACATCCACCTCCACCGCCACCTCAGCAGCACCCCATGACAGCACTAGAGCAGGCCAGTGCCACGATGATGGCGGGTATTACTGCCTTGCTGGAGCAGCAGGCAGCCCGTCCCAGACTGTCCCACGAGGAGGACGTCGCCGAGAGGTTCCAGAAGAAGGGGCCTAAGGAGTTTCTGGGGACCACCGATCCGTTGGTGGCTGAGGGATGGATTCGATCTTTGGAGTCCATCTTTGACTATATGGGGATCACAGACGCCGACAGGGTGAGCTGTGCTACATACATGATGCGAGGCGATGCAGCCTCATGGTGGGAGGGTGCAGTACGAGGAGTCCATCTACCTACTCTGACATGGGCTGAGTTCAGGCGTATCTTCTACGCCAAATATTTCACTGAGGATGTGCGCAGTCGCATGATCCGAGAGTTCATGAGTCTCCGTCAGGGGGACAGATCTGTGGTGGAGTACATAAGCCAGTTTGAGAGGGGCTGTCGTTTTGTGCCCATGATTGCTGATAGTCCGCAGGAGAAACTGCGACAGTTTGTTGAGGGCCTGAAGGCTGAGATCAGGCATGACGTGCGCATGGCAGACGTGTTTACATATGAGTCTGCAGTCAGCAGGGCTTTGCGTTCTGAGGAGGGTCGGAGAGCGATCCAGAGAGAGCAGCAGGGTAAGAGGCAGTTTGTGCAGACAGGGTATCAGCGACCATCTTCGCAGCCACCTGCGAAGAAGCAGTATACAGGGCCGGCTAAGGGCCCGAATCAGCAGCAGAGGCCACAGCAGCAGAGGCCGCAGCAGCAGCAGAGGGGCGGGGCCCCTAATGCCATAGCTCATCCCACTTGCCCGAAGTGCCAGAAGATGCATTCGGGACCTTGCCTATTGGGAGCAGGAGTTTGCTTCCACTGCAGAGAGCCGGGGCATCAGATTGCTAACTGCCCCAGGAAGAAGAACACCGCTGGTAGGGTGTTCGTGATGCAGGCTGAGGAGGTCGATCCAGACACCTCCTTGATCACCGGTACATCCTATCCCTAGTATTTTAATAAATTCTCCTTTGGTTAAAGATTTAGTATTTAATTTGAAGTTCTTGTTATTTGGGACATTTAACAGCATGTTAGAATAGGAAGCATGTTTTACTTGTGATTAGAATTAAGAACTTGTAGTGACTCGTTTGGGAAAAAAAAAAATTAGAAGTGGTATGAAACTGTTGGGAATTTTCTGCGTGCAGGGAGAATTCTAGTTGGAGGCAACTCCACGTTTGCGTTGCTAGATTCAGGGGCTACGCATTCGTTTATCTCCCTGGAGTTTATCAGGCGAGTAGGCATCACACTTGAGAGTAGTGACAGTGGGTATGATGTTACTATGCCGTCAGGGCAGATTATGTCTACCTCGAAGGTTATTCGAGGACTGGAGTTAGAGCTGCAGGGACACTCCATTCGAGCAGATGTAGTAGTCTTGCCTTTGAGTGGTTTTGATCTTATTTTGGGTATGGACTGGTTGACAGTCAATGGAGCTTCGATTGATTTTCGTCGGAGATCAGTGTCAGTGAGACCTACAGGGGGCGACCCGTTCACTTTTCATGCATCTCAGAGCAGTGATATTCCTCAGGTGATATCCTATATTCAGGCGAAGAAGTTGTTGAGACGGGGTTGTCAGGGGTTTCTAGCGAGTATTGTCACGACTTCAGAGCCATCTAGCAGATCATTATCAGAGTTAGAGGTGGTTCGTGACTTTCCGGATGTCTTTCCGGAGGATGTGGCAGGAATTCCACCAGTGAGAGAGGTGGAGTTCAGTATTGACTTAGTGCCAGACACCGTGCCTATCTCTAAGGCACCGTACAGGCTTGCTCCTACCGAGATGAAAGAGTTGAAGGAGCAGATTCAGGAGTTGTTAGAGAAAGGCTTTGTTCGACCTAGCTTTTCTCCTTGGGGAGCTCCGGTGTTGTTTGTGAAGAAGAAGGATGGCAGTATGAGACTGTGCATCGATTACCGAGAGCTTAACAGAGTCACAGTGAAGAACAAGTATCCACTGCCGAGGATAGAGGACTTGTTTGACCAGTTGCAGGGAGCTTCAGTGTTCTCCAAGATCGATCTGCGATCTGGTTACCATCAGTTGCGTGTTAGGGATGCAGATGTGTCCAAGACTGCTTTCCGGACACGATATGGGCATTACGAGTTCTTAGTGATGCCATTTGGGTTGACCAATGCTCCAGCGGTTTTCATGGATCTCATGAACCGAGTCTTTCAGCCATATCTGGATCAGTTCATCATAGTCTTTATTGATGATATTTTGATCTATTCTAGGAGCATCGAGGAGCATAGACAGCACCTTCAGACCGCATTGCAGACTTTGAGGGAGCATCGGTTGTATGCCAAGTTCAGCAAGTGCGAGTTTTGGCTTGAGCAGGTGGCATTTCTTGGCCACATTATTTCGAGAGATGGAGTTGCAGTCGATCAGTCTAAGGTGGAGGCAGTGCAGAATTGGGGCATTCCGAAGAATGCTTCAGAGATTCGCAGTTTCTTGGGTTTGGCCGGATACTACAGGAAGTTCATCAAGGGTTTTTCCTCTATTGCAGTACCCTTGACTTCCTTGACCAAGAAGAATGCGAAGTTTATATGGAGTTCAGACTGTCAGAGGAGCTTCGATCAGCTGAAGGAAGCACTCACTACAGCACCAGTGTTAGCAATGACAGTACCACATGAGGAGTTAGTGGTTTACACCGACGCGTCTAAACTTGGTTTAGGCGCAGTGCTTATGCAGTGTAGTAAGGTTATTGCGTATGCGTCGAGACAGTTGAAGATTCATGAGCAGAACTACCCGACGCATGATTTGGAGCTTGCAGCAGTGGTTTTTGCGTTGAAAATCTGGAGGCACTATCTTTACGGCGAGAAGTGCAAGATTTTCACCGACCACAAGAGCCTCAAGTACTTCTTCACCCAGAAGGAGTTGAACATGAGGCAGCGCAGATGGCTTGAGCTTGTGAAGGACTATGATTGCGACATTAGCTACCATCCGGGTAAGGCTAATGTAGTGGCAGATGCTTTGAGTCGAAAGTCGTCAGTGGTATCATGTTTGACTGCACAGTTACCACTACAGACCGAGATTCAGAGATTTGGTTTGGAGTGCTATCCGAGTGGCCATGCACCGAGCTTGTCAGTGTTGACGGTGCAACCAGTTCTGCGAGATCGGATTATAGAGGGGCAGGCCACTGATGAGGAGTTACAGCGATGGAGACAGAGAGATGAGGCTAGAGGTAATCTCTTGTATACAGTGGAGGATGGCATCGTTCAGTACCGTGGGAGGATGTGGGTACCGAACGTTGATCAGTTGAGAGCCGAGATTCTAGCAGAGGCTCATGCATCTCCGTACTCCATTCACCCCGGAAGTACGAAGATGTACCGAGACTTACAGTTATCGTATTGGTGGCCCGGGATGAAGAGTGACATCGGGAGAGTGGTGTCAGAGTGCTTGACTTGTCAGCAAGTCAAAGCAGAGCATCAGCGTCCAGCAGGACTTCTTAGACCTCTCCCTATTCCGGAATGGAAATGGGAGAATATTACGATGGACTTTGTGGTTGGCTTACCGAGGAGTGCCAGAGGGTGTACAGCGATTTGGGTGATTGTGGATAGACTCACCAAGTCAGCTCATTTCTTGCCGGTAAAGACTACTTACACCTTGACACAGTATGCAGAGCTTTACATCAGAGAGATTGTTAGACTGCATGGCATACCAGTGTCTATCGTGTCAGACAGAGATCCGAGGTTCACCTCAGCGTTTTGGAAGAGTCTGCACACAGCCTTGGGGACTAGACTTTTGTTCAGTACAGCTTTTCATCCCCAGACGGATGGTCAGTCCGAGAGAGTGATCCAGGTTCTCGAGGATCTTCTGAGAGCTTGTGTTATCGATTTTCGAGGATCTTGGGAGACTAGACTGCCATTAGTGGAGTTTACCTATAACAACAGCTTTCAGTCGTCTATAGGTATGGCTCCATATGCAGCACTCTACGGGAGGAGATGCAGATCTCCGGTGCATTGGGATGAGGTTGGAGAGAGGATTTTGTTGGGTCCAGAGATTGTGCAGCAGACAGCTGACATTGTGACGCAGATTCGAGACAGGATGAGGACAGCGCAGAGTCGGCAGAAGAGTTATGCGGATGCCAGACGACGCGATTTGGAGTTCGCGGTAGGTGATCACGTATTCCTGAAGGTGTCACCTATGAAGGGAGTAGCGCGTTTTGGGCGGAGAGGCAAGCTTAATCCGAGATACATAGGGCCATTCGAGATATTGGAGCGAGTTGGCACGTTGGCCTATCGTTTAGCTCTACCTCCAGGGCTAGCGGCAGTGCACAACGTATTCCATGTATCCATGCTTCGGAGATATGTCTCCAACCCGTCGCATGTGTTGGATTTTGAGCCCTTACAGTTGCCGCCAGATCTTGTTTACGAGGAGAGACCAGTGCGGATCTTGGCTAGAGAGGAGCGGAGGCTTAGGACGCGGGTCATACCGATGGTCAGAGTCCAGTGGCTGAATCACTCGGAGGAGGAAGCTACTTGGGAGACCGAGGAGGATATGAGGACTCGCTACCCGGAGATGTTCGGGTAAGTACTTTAATTTCGAGGACGAAATTCAATTTAAGGGGGGGAGAATTGTAACACCCGGTATTTTTAATTACTTAAATCCGCCTGCATAATTAGGATATTTAATTATTTAAATTTATGATTTATGGGTTAAATAATTATGTGAATTATTTATGCATGATTTAATTTATTTTTAAGCATTTAACCCATAATTAGTGATTTTTATGATTTTTAGTATTTTTATTATTTAATCGCGTAGACGGGACCGTGGACGGACGAGATGACAACTTTCCATCCAAATTATTTTATGAGTCTTTTTAGAGCCTTAAAATATTATTTTGAGTTTTATTATCTCAAAATTTTAAGTATTTAATTTTATTTAATTTTAGGAGTCATTTTTATCCAAAATTAGTCAAAATATTGACTTTTTAGTATTTTTAAAATTCCACTAAAATTATATTTCGAGATTTTATTTTATGTTTCAGATTTTTTTAAAGGTTTCTTTTAGAGTTTTAATTAAGTTATATTTTATATATATGTTATATCCTTAATTATATAATTAATTACCCTATTTCCTAATTAAACTAAACCTAATATCCCTAACCTCACGTCCCAAAGCCTTAGCCGACATCTCCCTTTTTCTTCAGCACCTCCATCGACTGAACAATCTCCAAGAAGACTCCATAGCCGATCCTCTTCAAAGTTTTAAGGTTTCTCGTCGCCCGTCGTCCCGGAAACGTCCTACGTGCGTGCTAAATTGATTTCTACGGTGAAAGGCATGTTTTATTTCATCTTTATTTCACCATATCAGTGTTATATGTGCATGTTGTGTATGCATCAAGATCCTTAAGAACTTTTCAGAAAATGGCATGAGTTTGTTGAGTACCTCACGTTTTTTTTTCATTGGTTGGCATCATCTCACGTTTTTTTTGGCAAGGGTGGTTCATGGCTGCTGGCAGGGGTCTTCATGGGTGTGTGAGGGTCCCTAGGGTCGGCCTAAACCAGGGCTAAGGGCTGGAGATGGCTAGGAAGAGGCTGGGCATGGCTGCACAAAATCTGTGCTGTTCGCGCAGGTTTAGGGGTTCAAGGAAGGGAGCTTCGTTCTCCTTCCTCAGACCACGGTTTAGGGTAAGGCCGGTTGGGTTAGAACCCCATTTGAGTTTTCTAAGTTTTTGCAGAAGGTTGCATGGGCTTTCGTGGTCGGAGCTTCGAGGACGAAGGGTTTTCCCGCAGCTGCTCGGGTCTGCGCGACAGTGCAGAAGGGCCGGGTTGCAGGGCTTCGTTCTCACTCCATAGTCGACGGTTTGGGCTGGTTCTTGGCTTGTTGGAAAGATCTGGATGTGAGCTAAGTCCTAGGGGTGGTGCTCCGGCCGGTGGGTGGCCGGAGCATGGCGGCCGCCGGCGTTCTTTGCAACTGCTCGTGGCCGCAGCAGTGCAGGGAAGAGGGTGATCGGGTTGGGCTTGGGGTAGGGGTCTGGGTCGGGTCTGAGTGGTCCGGGTCGGGTCGGTTAGGTAGTGGGTCGGGTTAGTGAGTTCGGGTCCGAGTTTGGTGGGCCGGGCTCGAGTATTTTTATTTTTAAAGTATTTTACGAATTTATGCGTTTTTGAGTCAAATAAATTGAAATAAAATTATTTGGATTCCCAAATAATTTTATTTGGACTTTCAAAATTTTAATTAAGTTAGCCCATTAATTTTATGGGTTTTTGGGCCCATAAAAGTTAATGGGCCAGTCTTTGGGTTTTTGGGCCCATTGGGCCAGTTTAAGTGTTATTGGGCTTAGTGTAATTTTAATGGGCTTTATTAATTTAATTGGGCTTAGAATAATTATTTGGGCTTAAAGTTTGAAATAATGGGCTTAAGTATGTTAATGGGCCAGATTTAAGTTAATGGGCTTGTGTGTAGGGCCAGCAGTCCAGGACCATCCATGAGAAAATTTGCATGTGTCCTGAATATATATTTAATTATTTATATGCATTTAAGTTATTTTAATATTTATATGTTAGTAAGAAATTAAATTAAATATATATGATGGACACACATTTTATTCAAGTACATGCATTCATGAAATAATATTTTATGCATGATTTAATGTTTAAGTTGAGCAATAAAAATATTTTATGTTGGAAGTTGAAGTAGTGTGACAATTTAAGGGGGATTCGTCCCCATATGATTGAAGGGCAGTTTACTGCCAATTTAAGAGGTGATTCGTCACCGGCCACGTACGTAGGTTTCCACGCTGATCAGTATTTAATGTATGATTTAAGGTTACACTACGAATACAACCATGCTATGTTAGAAAATAAATTGCTCAATATTGTTATGTATTATGTTATGTATTATGTTTATTTAAGTAAGTTAGGTTATGTAATTTTTAAGCATGCTCATTCATGTATATGTATGTATTAGTATTAAATTGGTTTAAATTATTTTAAACCCTTGTTATGTTAGCATGTTGGGCCTCTAGGCTCACTACACTGGGATGGTGCAGGTGAGTACGTTGAGGATGACATTGTACCCACCGGAGGCGAGGACGTATGAGCATGCATGCAGTGGCCCCGTGACCGTGAAATATTCTGAGTCGCTATGCATGTTATTGTTTTTGTCAGCATGATACATTTTTATTATTTTCAGTGATTGAGGGTCTAGAATATTTATTTAATATTTTCAGTGCATGCAAACTTTTATTTACTTATGCAGTATATTTTTAATTAATGTTTGACTCAGATATTTATTATATTTTTAAGAATGCATTTTTATTTAAGTATTTAATTGTTTATTCATTTTAAATATTTTTATTCTGTGCATATATGTATGGGCATATATGTACATATTTTATTTAGTAAGTATAAAAAAAAAAAAAATTTCCGCATATTTATTTATTATAGAGTTAGGGTCGTTTCAGTGCAATAGTCAAAATATTTCTATTTTAATTGAGGAATAAGATCAAATATGTACAAAATGATTACTATAAAACAACTCGTCTGACAATTTAGAGCTAACAATATTGATTAAATTGTTCAGGAATTTTTTTTCAATTAATAACATAACCAATTCATTCAATCTTTTTTTATGATATGGTTTATTGAGAAAATGTTTTGAAGAGCTTTAAATTTGAGAAATTATGTTTTGCTCTTACAACAACAAGATTTTATAAGTAATGTGAGCATTTGAGAAATATTCATCTATTTTTTTCAAGTAATTCACTACATCCATTGCCGATTTTGTTTCTCTTGGTAATGAGAACTTCAAGATTGTCAACTTCGAAAATAAATCATCCTCATTAATATCAGAACAACCCCTATGAGTCAGAAAATATATTTTTATATTGGTCCAATTACACTACTATATAATAAATTTAGGGAATAAAAAAGATTTTTTTGTTTATATTGGGCATCAGAAAAATAATTTATATTTGAAAAAAATTATCAAGAGACCTATGAATAATAAACTTCATAAATAAATTTATCAATAGGCCCATAAAAAAATTATATTAGGCAGTAGGCAAAGGAAAAATAATTTTCGATGATATTAATGAAAAAAGCCCAAGAATAATAAATTTATATTGGATCAATTTACACTTTTATATAATAATTTTTTTTCAAAATTATGGGCCCCAAAAAAATATGAGCCCGAGTCAAACGACTCTTATGCCTCCAAATAGGAATGGCCCTGAATATGATTTTGATTCTATATAAATATATAAATATATATATATGTATGTGTATGTGTATGCATATGCGTATGTGTATGTGTGTGCGTTTGCGTGTGCGTGCGTGTGTGTATCTCATAAATTCAGCGTTAGGTTCTGCTTATGACTTTTTATTTTTACCATCTTCGGCTACTTGAATTCTTATTTATGTTGTGCTGTGCTTGAGATATTACATTTACGTTGAGTATGCTTAGATTTCGATCTTTGAATGTAATAATAAGTTTTATGGGTACAAAATTAAATTAGTGACGGTTGATTTTGTGAAATGGTGCCGACATTCTTTGTCATCATTCATTGAATCAGTGGACAACACAAAGTGCATGTGACCATATTTTAAAACATCCACTTGGCCTAATGTTTTTTCTTGTGAACTTTATAATGAAAAATTTTAATGAATACCACGCAAAGTCCAACTAAAATACCTTCTCTCGGGACTAAAATTGAGCAACATGCCTTTAATGTGTTCTAAGAGTGTTTAAGTTAATGGATTAAATAAATATTTGGTCAATGATAAGGTGTTCGATTTTCTCTGTCAACATTTTATTGGACTAATATATTGCATAGGATTTGCTCATTGTAGTTTGAATGACTGACGTGGTTTGCAAGTTATTACATTAATATGAGGTTTATCCAGTGTACATCGAAAAATAACAACGGCGTATTCTCATGTCAAAAAAAAAATTAAAACATGCTTTTATTGTGTTTGTATATGTATATTAATATAAAATAAAATATTACATTGTATATTCATATAAAGTAAAATATTATAATCTAAGACTAGAGTGCCGAATCTTGAACAAGAAAAGCTTTCCAAGATTTCCACACACATACATAAATTTCTGCACCAAAAACAAAACAAAGGGGATAGAATTGTCAAACCACCGCTCGTCTTCTCCATTTTTTTTTGGGCCGTAGTTTATTAGTTTTGTCATTCTCCTAGTTTTGTCATTCTCTCGGTGACGGTGTTCGAGATTATTTCTCATTATCACTTTTGAATTTTTTTTTACAAAATTTTCTATGAAAGAAAATTTCAAAAATAATTATTAAAAATAATATCAAACACTACTATTTTTTTTCACGCTTCAATTTTTCTTCGATGAAAATCTTTTCATTTTACTTCTACCTCTGCCTCACTTTCCAATTGTCACTCACGCAGATTTCTCAACCCAATACACTTTACTTGACATGACACCATGGTTTAACTGGACAGATCTAATCATTATTTAGTTATATTAAGTAGGTTTGTATGGATTCGCAACTCACTTAACATCCTCATCAAATTATTATTTGCAATAATGCAAACAATTTTGGATTGGATTATGCAAATTCGTTTCCTAAAGTGAATCTTTCTTTTGGTTTGAAGTAAATAAATGGTGTGTATATCTATTGGAATACATAAATGGTAATCCAACTATTATTTTCTAGTTTCTACTACTGCCCTTCTCATTAAATAATCGGCGAACGTAAATGATTTTATGTGTAATACCTAAATTCTCCGTTTGGTAATGATTTGAGTTATAAAATAAATAATATATAGATAAATAATGTAATATAATAAAAAATAAATAAAAAATAATAGTGAATATAGTATTTGATTTGATTGATAAATTATAGTTTATTGATTTGATTGATTGAATTTTATATAAAAGTATAAAATTATCATTTTGTCATTTTAACAATAAATAAAATATGAATAATATTATTTATAAGGGTAATGTAATAATTTAAATTCAATGATTTGATTAATATAAGATAAATAATTAATTATTTGATTTATATAAAATAAATAATTAATAAATGAATAAATAATATGACGAGAAGAACTTTGAATAAAATAAAATAAGTTATATATAGATTAATAATAACTCTACCAAACGATTATGTATACCTGTGTGTACATAGAGTGTAAAGGATTAAAAGTTCTTTAACTATTGCAAAACTTAATTAGTCCTACCGCGTACAATTAAAATTTTTAGCTTCTGCTTTTCGAATTTTGCTTAGAAAATTTATAGAAGTACTATCTCATAAAAAATTAAAAAAATATATGTTATCTATACTATACTATTATATAAAACTTGGGCACCCTTTAATAACTACTTTTGATGTATCAAGATGACAACAATTTTATTCTTCATTTTACCCCTATTCATTAAATTTATTAAAAAAAACACGCAACGCGTGCTTCGAATCAATAGTATTATTGAAAAAGGAAACAAATAAAGAAACCGTTCCAAATAAAATAATCTTTAAACTTCAGCTGTTATATTCGAACATTGGTAAATTTCATCCGTCTCTCTTGTAGAAAATAAAAAATAAATAAAAAATAGAAAATACATATTAAAAAAATAGAATGAAGAAATATTTAACTAAACCTTTTTGTTTGACCTCAATTTTAAGAGGGGTATGATGTAATAACTTGACGCTAATCTCATCCAATCAAATAGAATAACTATATTTTCATAAGCTTATAACTTATTTTTCAAGTTTCTATTTTTGTTGATTAAACTCCAAAAGTCGCATGATTTTCACAAATTCCAAAACTTTTTGCGAGTAGAAAAGGGTTACAGCGGATTCATGAATTCCAAATATATATATATATATGTATCTTAAAAGACGCCTTGATTGAGTCGAATCCACTTATTTTAATAATATGCCCGCATTTATTTTCATCACCCCTAATTAATCGTCGCTTACCTCTTATACTTCAATCAATCATGCGTTATATTCATTAATATTATTTTAATTTAATATCATATAGTAATAATAATAGTTAATTTGTTTTGAATCCAAAAACAACAATAGTAGGTAGAAGGGAAAATAATGGTACTAAAAAATTATTGTAGGCATATTAATTAAATTATAATTTGTAAATAATGAATCTCGTTTCCTATTCTTCCTATCCCATCGATTGGTCTTTTTAGTACTACTTCTCTTTTTTATTTTATATTTTTTGTCATTGGTATTAATATTTTATAGTTTTCGTCGGCCATGTATTGTTTTCCATAAAATGAAAATGGGAAAAAATTATTATTACTTTGGTTTGCTTCGTGGAAAATGAAATATCCTTTTTCTTTTGAAAGTTGTGATTCTGATTTCTGTAGAATATGGTTATGATTGATAATAATTAGTTTTTAGTTTTGATTTTCCAAAGTAGATTGAAAATCAAATACGTGTTGAGCTGTTACCCTTTTTCTTCATTCCAATTTCCACCACTCTTACTTTTCACAAGTAGATACAAAAGCTAGAAAAGAACCAACCTGGCAACTCGGTAATCTGTTTAGCAATACATAATAATATTTGTTCAAACTAACATATTTTTCAAAATTTTGTTATTTCTTTTTTCCGGAATTATTATTATTCTCACTTGCAAGCTGTAAATGAATCGCAATAATGAAAAATGAGTTCATATCAGTATTAGCCTCCCCTTTTCTTTTTCTTTCTTCTTCATCTCTCAGAATATATATGAATATTATATATTGTATGGTATTGCATTTGTGCTGTATGCTCTCTGTGATTCCAATATTGCTTCTTACCTTAACACGCGTCCATTGTTGCTTCTCTTCACCTCCTCCATTATTCTATATCTTAATTTCATCCAGAATGAAGTTTTTGTAGCATTCACTGTCTCTATTCCCGCACCTCTTCCCCCCCTGTTTTACTGGACTTTCTTTTGGTAATTCAGTGTTTGTATATCTCAGAAACCATTTAACAAAGGCTCCTGTGTCGTTAACTTTTGGTGTTTCTTCTGCATTTTCCTAGTTAACGATCTTCAAATAGCTTGGAAGTCATTCAAGATTCTATCTTTAAGTGTTTCTTGAGCTATTCCCCGCCTGGATTATCACCATTTAGCTTGAAGAAGACTCACCGATTCCGCTTTTTTTGGTCATTTTGGCTCATTACCTCTTCTGGGTTTTGAAAAAGAACTTGTTTGTATATAATGGCCCCATCCTTGTATTGGTGGGCAAAGGAAACTCACAGGGGGACCCCTGTAGTTGTGAAGATGGAGAACCCAAATAATTGGTCAATGGTGGAGCTAGAATCCCCCTCGGAAGAAGATTTCATGTACCCAACCGGCGCAATTCCGAAGGGCGCCCGTAACAAGAACGCCAAGCAGCTCACTTGGGTTCTCCTCCTCAAAGCCCACAAGGCCGCCGGCTGTCTCACCTCCATCGCCGCTGCATTTTTCTCCCTCGCCGCCATCGTCCGCCGCCGTATCTCCGATGGAAGGACCGACTTCACCGACACGTCGGAGGCAGAAAGCCCTGCCGTCAAGTCAAAATTTTTTACCTGCATTAAAGTTTTCCTTTGTCTTTCTTTAGTCCTACTCGGCTTTGAAATATCTGCTTATTTCAAAGGGTGGCATTTTGGAGCTCCAGATCTCCAATTGCAGTATCTTTACACGCTAACAAATCTTTCGACCGTAAAGGGCGTGTTTGATTTTCTTTATTCGAGGTGGGTTCTGATCAGAGTCGAGTATCTTGCTCCACCGCTTCAGTTCTTGATCAATGTCTGCATAATTCTCTTCCTAGTCCAAAGCGTGGATAGGCTAATCCTGTGTTTGGGTTGCTTCTGGATCAAATTCAAGAATCTCAAACCCGTAGCCAAACAAGAACTTGTCGATCTAGAGTCTGGTGATGGGGGTGGCTATTTCCCCATGGTTTTGGTTCAGATACCAATGTGCAATGAAAAAGAGGTGACGTACCGATTTTAAAGCAAAACAGGATAAATTATTAGTCGAATTCCTCATTTCTTGATTGGTTAGTTACTGGATATTGTTGGATTTTGCATTGTGATAGGTTTATCAGCAATCTATTGCTGCCGTGTGCAGTTTGGACTGGCCTAAAGGGAGAATGCTGATTCAAATCTTGGATGATTCCGATGATCCTACAACCCAGTTGTTGATCAAAGAAGAAGTACTTAAATGGCAGCAGAGTGGTGCCAACATCATATACAGGCATAGAGTTATTAGGGATGGATACAAGGCTGGCAATCTTAAATCTGCCATGGGTTGCAGCTATGTTAAAGATTACGAATTCGTCACCATATTTGATGCTGATTTTCAGCCTTTCCCGGATTTTCTTAAAAGAACTATACCTCATTTTAAGGTATTTTTACTACTCACAAGTTCGCGTAATTGCTCGGAAATTGCCGCATTAACTGCATTTGTTATCTTGAACTTCCCTTGTTCATCGTGTCAGAACATGTTTTATCATCCAAAATTTCATTAATGTGGCATTAATTTCGATCAGTATTGATTACAATTTGGGACAATATATGCATAAAAACTATGGAGATAAAAGTGTTGTGTTAATTGTAGCTAAGCCAAAATAAAGAAGTGGTTACAATTTGGATTTCAGGATAATGAGGAACTAGGATTGGTTCAGGCAAGGTGGTCCTTTGTGAACAAGGACGAAAATCTTCTAACAAGGTTGCAGCTCATTAATTTAGCATTCCATTTCGAAGTGGAGCAGCAGGTTAATGGAGTTTTTCTCAACTTTTTCGGGTTTAATGGGACTGCTGGGGTGTGGAGGATAAAGGCGTTGGAAGAATCCGGCGGTTGGTTGGAGAGAACCACTGTCGAGGATATGGACATTGCAGTTCGAGCCCATCTTCATGGTTGGAAATTCATTTTCCTCAATGATGTTGAGGTATATTTGGCTTTTTGATCCTTGGTAGTTTAAGTTTCTCTTTGAGCAATCTAATAGGTCATGAAATTCTTGATTTAATCAATCAATCTATTTAAACTGTTTGCGAACCGGGATAACTAATGTTGATTTATCGAAACTTTCAGTGCCAGTGTGAGTTGCCCGAATCTTATGAAGCATATCGGAAGCAGCAGCACAGATGGCATTCAGGGCCGATGCAATTGTTCCGTCTCTGTTTGCCAGCCATACTCCGTTCAAAGGTTTGTGCAGAATCTTTTTGATTATTTTTGTTAAAGGCCAAAACATATATCGTGAACTATTGATGCTGATTCGGTATTCTTTCTGAATTTGGTATGTGCAGATAAGCATTTGGAAGAAAGCCAACATCATCTTTCTCTTCTTCTTGCTAAGAAAACTCGTACTCCCATTTTACTCTTTCACCCTTTTCTGCATCATTCTTCCCATGACCATGTTCGTCCCGGAGGCTACCCTTCCATCATGGGTTGTATGTTACATTCCAGCAGCAATGTCGTTTCTTAACATTCTTCCGGCACCCAAATCATTCCCCTTTATTGTCCCATACTTGTTGTTCGAGAACACAATGTCGGTGACCAAGTTCAATGCCATGATCTCCGGCCTCTTCCAACTTGGATCTGCATATGAATGGGTGGTGACGAAAAAATCTGGCCGTTCATCTGAGGGGGATCTGGTATCATTGATTGATAGACAGCCGATGCCTCAAAGGGGTAACTCAGAGCCGAATTTAGATGAAATGAGGGTGGAAATGCAGCAGCAAGAAGAGAGGGACAGTAGGAAAAAGAAGCATAATAGGATATATACCAAGGAGTTGGCCTTGGCTTTTCTTTTGTTAACAGCTTCAGTAAGAAGTTTGATGTCTGCTCAAGGGATCCATTTTTACTTCCTGCTATTCCAAGGCGTGTCGTTCTTGCTCGTCGGCCTAGACTTGATAGGCGAGCAGGTATAAGATGATGCACGAGAAGTTCAAGATTGACTTGCCCCGTGTT
Source organism: Henckelia pumila (assembly GCF_033568475.1). NCBI lineage: Eukaryota > Viridiplantae > Streptophyta > Magnoliopsida > Lamiales > Gesneriaceae > Henckelia > Henckelia pumila. Next base: position 144,097,421 of record NC_133123.1, on the reverse strand, counting down.
TTCTTGTAAATAAAAGCTCCAGCAGATCCAAGATGATGCTTTACTCCAGATCCAAGATGATGCATGAGAAGTTCAAGATGGCTACTCTTCGAATCAAAAGGGAAAAGGGTGGATATTGGTTTAGTAAATAAAATTACTTTTCCCTTCTTCTTCCTTTTTTGTAATTTCATTTATTTTATGGAATTCTTTTGTTTTTTTTTAAATTCCCCTGGGTATATATTCTTTTTGTACGAAGTAATGGTTAAAAATCAATGAACGGAAATTATTCGTTGTAATTAGAGTAGGTAGACTTCACGTGGTATCCACCTAATACCGATACAAGTATTTTATATTATCGAACGAGAAATCAATTATTTTGTAATGGAGACAATTTCTTGATGATTTAACAAGAGAATGAATTCATATAATACACTCCCAAATTTTTTTGTATCCTTTATGACTACTTTAACATTATCAATGACAATGGCGTATCACTCACTCTTAGCTGGATTTGTATGGTTTACAATATGTATTCTGTTGGCGGCATTAATCTTTGTTTTGGTACATCAATTCAAGACAAGAGTGAGTGAACGGCTATAGCTAGCTTCCTTGTCTTTTTTTGTGGGTATGATCATTAAATTCTTCGTTCAACAAATTTAGACACACACGAGAATTGACATTTCTTTTCATTACGGCGCCTATATTAATATCAATTTACATAATAGAAACACGTATTGTGTATGTAATACGAAAAATGGATAAAATCAATGTAGAGAAGGTTTACAATTTAGTTGAGTGGTGGGGTGGCTCAACTTGTGTTATGGTCGCACCATTATTAATATTATTTTATAATAATGGATCGGACTTTATGCTATGAAACATGGGACATTTTATTTTATTTTATTTAAAATTTGTCCGGAACAAGCAACATGCCCACACATGTCACCCATACCAAACAAATGGGGCCAACGTAATTCCATTTTTATAATGATTGTATTTATGCATTACCAAACAACCCAACAAAAAGCCCACGATGCTTCGCCGAAGATCATCCATAGAAAGTGGTATGATTTTACAACCAAATTAGACTTCTGATTTTTGAAAATACAAGAACTCTCGTGAGATATTTTCAAAAACTCTCGTGAGACTCTATCTCACGAGAGTATTTTGTGAGATGAATTTTGTAAGTGGGTCATTTATGATATTGTGTTATTTTTTGTGTTAAAAATATAACTCTTTGTTGTAAATATAAGTGGGCTTGACACGTATCACGGATAAAGATCGTCTCACAAAAAACCAACACTTTTTGAAAATATAATGTTTTTGGAATGTATTGTATTTTTCACCAAATATTTATTAATTGGTGTCTTATTAGGATTTTAAACTAAAAATGTTATTTTGACTCAGGTCACAGTAATATATTTCGAATTTTTATTGATATGGAAATTAAATATTTGAAATAAAAAAGTCATACAACTTTTTAAGTTGTTTTGTTTCGTGTTCATATGATAAAGATATTATTGAAGTAATAATTGATTATTTGATTTGACGTAATTGATGTATTTTGAATGATAATTTACCATGATAGCATCTAATTACTTCCTGCTTCTTTCGGGATTTTTATTTTTCTTTTTTAACGTGGGGTTTTTGCTCAAAGTTACCCCAAAAAGGGAACTTTGCAAGGGACCTGAACGGAGGTAATACGGTACTCAGTCGCATTAACGATGTATATCTTACTATATTACAATAATATAAATATTTTAATTAACTAATTTTTAATTAATTGATGAAGTTTGAGATAAAATTCTACAGGTAATTATATCCAAATTTAATTTACAACAAAATCAAAAATCAAAATTATTAGGCAAATTAGTCACTTTGTATGACCTTATCTTTTTTTAGTCATTAGACGTTATCTTATTTATCAAAATGACATTAACTCTATGACATTTAATATATTTTTATTTACGAAAATGTCACTCACAAATAAAATTAAAGTATTTGTAATGTTTTAATGACTATTTATTTACGAAACACTATATGTTTTGTGTTTTTTAATTTTAAAATTTATCTTTTATCTTTTTTCCCCCTTAAAAAACACGGATTTCAAGAAAATACTAGTAACCATGATTAATCTATGTATCGGTCTAATAGTATCAATCAAACAAAACCATTAATTAAGGAAAGAGAGAAAAACAAAACAAAAACAAAAGTTGCAGATAGAATTAAATGTTGTGAAGGCCCAACACTACAACAGGCTGGGATGCCCCATGGAAAACATTTATATGTCCAATATCCATCCTATTACACTACCATTTTGAGTAATTTATTGGATGAGAAAAAAGAATATCCTGTAAATTACTGAGTCGTGAGAAATTGAGCTAGAAATCAAAGAGTGTTACATGGAGGTTACACCTAATTCTTTGTCTTGTTCAAAAAAACTTTTAATAAAAATATTATTTTTTATTTTATTATTTATTGTGCAGTTTTAGGGATATCAAAATTGAACTCGACTCTAGTTATTAAGGTTGAGGTTTTTGGGTTCGAGTTGGACCCGAATTTTTATAACAAAATAATTAAATACACGTAATAATAATCAATATATTTTGATTTAAATACATAATAACAAATCTCACTAATATAATTATATATAATTTAATAAAATATAAAAATATAATTATATAAAATTTAAATTTGAAAATTTAATTGTATAAAATTTAAAATATACTTACTACAGTAAATATATATTTTTTTTTCAAAAATAAATAATTTACAAATTAATTATTACATGTTGAAAATCTATGATACAATATACAATAGTTTTTTTTTTCAAACATATAATATATAAAAATACATTCAATATTTCTTAATTCTATAAATAAGTAAAAAAATTTCTCAACCCACATCCGAATAAATCCAAAAGCGACCAACCCGAACTCGACTAACTCGATCAACCCAAACCTACATGATTTGATTTTTTATTTGTTGTTTATTTAACAAAAAAATAATTAATATACATGATAATAATAAATATATTTTAATTTATATACATAATAAAAAAATATCGCTTATATATGAATTAAATTTGAAAATTTAATTTTAAAAAATTTAAAATATATTTACTAAAAAAATAATTAATTAATATTTTTGTTGAACTCGATAAATAATTATATTTTCATAATTATTTTTTAAAATTTTATAGTATAATTATTTTGTTGAACTAAGTAAAATTAATTTTATAAGTAAGTAATAAATACATAATAATAATATTTTCATTAAAAAAAATTTTGAACAAGAAAAACAATTAAGAAAAATAATTATAGGTTGAAAAGAAAAAATTTTTTTAAAAAAATTGGTATACTTTCCTAATTTAATAGAGCATGTATTTTATTTTTTACACGAGACGAAAGCCATATGATCATCATCTCTCAAAGTAAAAAAGCTAAATACAACAACAAAATCAATCATCTTTCACTATTCCCAATCCAATCCGCATTTACAATAAGGTTTCGTGAATCTAAACAGTCATTTTCTTCTGCTAAAATTCGAAGAACAAAGAGTTAGGACTCATAACCTATCAACACCACAATAACAAAATAAGTTTATCCATATCTCACCATTTTCTTAGAGAAAAGAACCAAAAAAAAAAATTCCAATCAGTACAGGCTACATGTTGTTAGAAACAAAACCATCGATTCCCAACTTTTGACAAATTCAACAGCTCCATCGTCGTTTACATCTCTGAAAAGGACGATATCATGTTAATGAGACAATGAAGTTGAACAAAGATTACTAAAACAGCTCTGTTTGAGGTGAGTACCTTTCTGCCCTGGTGGATTGGAACCGGATCCCATTTGAAGGATACTTCGGAGTTCATTGTCGAATAGAGTCTGCATGAGACACAAACATCTTATCAGTCCTTTGAAGACACTTTAATACAAAATAAGCTGATGGATCTTGTGTTTACGGCTGGTAAGGGGTAGAACGGCTGAACGGTGCCCGGGAGTCCATTGAAGGTGCCATGTGAAAATCCTCGAAGAGCATGAGATGGGCTCAGTCCGGGGTTGATTCCATTTGCGTTTGCATTGCCACCTTGCGAGTTAAGTATCTAATACGAATGAATGAACGCAAATGGTTACAAAGGCTCTGTTTACAAGAATATTACTAAATGCTAGTTGAATCTCTTATATTATATCTCACATTTTTTGATAAGATCTGGTCTATATCCACATTCAGTTCTGGATTTACAGTCGCTAACTTCATCGACAAAAACTGCAACCACAAAGCTTACTCATCTTCATGCTATACTAAAAATATAAATTGACAAAACAAATCAAACTATAGTCTGTATCTATTTTGGGGAGAAGGAATAAAAAACATCTATATTTTCCAAATATTCGTACAGCTTTCAGACGACATACCTCAACCTGATGCTGGAGTGATTGCACATAGTTGATGATCTCATCAAGCATCACTGCTTTCCCAGTAATCTTGAATTTCAAATCAACAAACTTCAATATAAAGTTGAGCAAAATAGATTTAACCAAAAGTTAAACCAAACAAGCCGGCTACCTTGTTGCATCCCGGAACCAGTTCTTGCAGCAATTTCATCCTCTCACTAATCCTCTCCCTTCTAACCTGTAGACCATATTATCTTGCAAACTTCATTTCACAGTTTTGGCAGAAATTTTCCTAACAATTCTACTAACTAATCGAAAAATTACCCTTTCTGCAAGACTGTGACTACTCGTGGCCTGTCCCCTTTTAGCTCTCATATGAAGGTAATTTTCTTTAGAAGGTTCAGCACCAACATCATTATTCTTAGTTTGATCAACATCTTGCTTACCCCGTGAATTTGTGGAACAATTTGGATCGATCTTTTGATTCATTTCGTCATGTTCTCCGGGTGATTCAAGATCCTCAGAGGGATCCTTACCATGTTGTTCTTCAGCATTCTGTAATGGCAATAGGCAAAGATGGTGTTAGATCAACTCTGGACATGGTACATTAGACATTTAAAGGAAAATTTTGTTGGATCAATTACCTTAATTAATGCTCCAAAAGATACTTTTCTTTTCCTCTTCCCGTTAAAGGAATCTCCTAATGCCCTATGTTCCGAAGTTTGGCAGTGATCCAGAGAAATTGCACCATTTCTTGAAGCTCTCTGAGTAATAACTCCATTATTTTGAGCAAAACTCGAGTGAATGTTGCCAAACGAATTGTCCATTTGTGAAAAGCATCCACTTCCAAAGCTGGGAGCCTTTGGCACCAAATCAACCAGATTAGGATCAGATGGGAAATGAACCAGGTGGGATGATCTTGCCAGAATCTGATTTTCTAGCACAGCTGAGTAATGTGAATCATTAAACTCATTTTGAGCAAAATATGACGAATTTCCAAGATTCCCTTGATTTATCGACATAATCGAATCCCAGTTAGATCCATAATAAGGGTCTACTTCACCTGAAGCCATTGCCATCCCCCTATCCATATTTTCCTCGGAACTCATGATCAAGAAACAAAAACCCAAGAACTTGGAACCCTAAATCTTCTTTTTTCGGAAGGAATTCAACAAAAGTTAAAGTGGGTTGATTTTGACCAAAAACAGCTGGTAAAATCTTGCGGGACTTAACAAGGAACAAATAAAAATGTCAGCTTTATAGTACTGAGAGGTAAGTTAAAGCAAACAAAAGAAACCCCTAATTTCAGCATCCTGAAGTCACAGAGAAAAAGATTAAAAATATATAAATAAAAAATCTTAGTACTAGGCACAATATCTACACAGCTATCCAAGTCATCTTTTGTTGAATCCTGGCATCAATTCTACTCTAATGTGGAAAAAGTAATTCTCCCAAGACAAGAAAGTATGAACCTTTCATAGCTTAAAGTAGGCAATGGAGATATTAAAGATATTGGGCCTATTGGCTAGCAACAGCTCATCAGACTATGATAACAGATTCCTTATTCACTCTTTTGATTAGATTTAGATAAATTATAACGCATCAACAAAGAACAAATCTGCTGAATGCTTAACCCAAAATTTAATCTAATCGACAGCAAATCTCTTCACCAAATATGAAATTAGCTTGTTACCACTAAAAAGGGCCCCAACTCTTAACAAAAAAGGGGAACTCTTTTTAATCTGCTTAACCAGAAACTTTGACTAAGAACTCAACCATCCTACGAGTGGGCTAGAATCGAAGAAAAGCAAAATTGCAGGGACCCTTTTGAGATATTCTCACTGTGGGTGGCTAAAATCGATAAAGAGGGATCAAATTCTGGTTGAACTAACTATAAACAAACAGAATATGAGCAGGGTTTCAAAGGTATACAGCTAGCCACTCGGAGCATCAATCTTGCTTAAATTCCACCCAAAAAAAGAAAAAAAGCAAATTGCACGGGCCTAACAAATAATATCACAAAGAGGACAGCATATATATATATCAAAGTATACAAATAAAAAGATAATGAAAACAAAGGCTTGTCTTTTACCACCCAGTAAACAAATGTAACAGAATGATGATTTTAAAACAAAAGCTGACCAGTGTGCCAACTACTCTCGCAGATTAAATAATTTAAGAATCTAATCCCCCGTACTCATTAATCTAATATATCATCTAACATCGTCATAAAATAAGGTTCTTCACTTGAATAACAAGCTTACTTGACATCTCTTTTCTTGTCCTTCCTTTACTTTTTTTTTTTTTTCCCTCTGACAAATTTGCCAACTATTCTTACAGGCTTATCCTTGCTGTTGCACACTCAAATCTCCAAAGTGCCAACCAACCTAACAATTCTTTAGACAACCTTCAATGGGGTGCTTATATGATTTCACCCGGGCCATTCATTGGCCCGGGCCCACGTCCAGGGGCCGGACCCCACACACAAATTGTGTGGTGTGTGGGACCCGGGTCAATGAACGGTATTTCACCCGATGCAACATAGAATGAGCCCCTTCAATGAGGTGTTGGAACAAAATTTCAACAATTCCATGGACTAATCAATTAATGTTGCAACTACGACCAAAAAAAAAAAATCATAACCAATTTTTAAAGTTTTTATTTTTATCGCAACTATTTTGCATTTATCTTGAAACCATGACAACGTTAATTTGTTGCGGTTAATTAATATTTTGGATCTAAAATATATTTGATAAATGACAAGTTTCATTCTCCTGTTTAGCTTATATAATATTGTCTCGTGTTCAATCTGTCTCGTATTTCATCTGATCCATTACGGATTTAACAATCTACTGGGCTATAATTTGGCCCTACGAGAAATTGGACTCAACCTCAGAGGCAATTGGAAGCCCATATTGTTACCATTCTCGGCCTACTATGGGAGGCAGGCAGGCCCGGACATGCATCGTCCAGGAACATTTTCATCATGTGGCCACTAAATATTAATGTATCAATCAATATATTTATTTAAATTAAAATGATGAAACGATTATAGTGTTTATTCGAATACTATACACTTTATTTGTAATAATTTTAATATTATAAAGTAGCCAACTAATTTTGATATACCTTCACTTTCTTAATAAAAATCTTTTACAAAGAAAGTATATAATCGCATATCATTCAAATCTCACATAATTTATTCCTAAATCATATCTTTATCCCCCATTTCAATGCTAATTGCTAACCATAACTTCTTGAATGCCCTGTCATTTTATAATAAGTATATACATTAAAAATATTTGTAATTAATATATATACATACAAAATATATCTAATATATACATCATTTATGCAAAATTAATTTATTTCAAAAAAAATGAAAATGGTAACTGTATTTGGCGTATAGAGAACGTAATTTTTCACAAAAATTCATACAGATAAAATAAAATAAAGAAATAGGTGGGGACGCAAAATTAGGGGGAGAGAACCGAAGATAGATTTCGTGATTTAGACTTGTCTTGGGTGCTCGGATACATTGTTTACTCGCTACACATGAAACAAAATAAAATAAAATAAAATACTGAAACGTATATAATACAGCCAGGTCACAATTCACACCACATAAAAGACTCAACGCCTTACACTTGATTTTTTTTTTTAATAATAATAATAATAATAAATTGTCCTACACTTTTAGACTTTTTGTTCATGCCAAAAATAGCTAAATTTTCAACAAAAAAAAAAAGCTAAATTTTAGTTTTATCAAGTACCTGCCTACTTGTAATAAGAAAAAATTGGTTAATATAAATTTTTATGTTTATATATATTTAAAAAAAACAATTGATTTTATTATAAATTAGCGAGGAAAAATGGAATTTAAGTAAGTAATGGGTGGACCGAACTGTACCCTCTGCGGTGGTTCTGTAAATGAATGCTCACTAATTACGATGGGCCAGGCCTCCTATTTGATAACAATCACTGCAAAAACTGGCCCATCATTAATGGGTCGGGTTTTCGTTTATTGTTTTTCAAAAGAAAAATACACATAAAATAAGTATTTAGAGCTGGATAGACACCACTATTTACCTCGTGAGACACACAAGTTGTAGTAAAATTTGAATGATGAAAGAAGACAAGTATAAATTTGTTGTTTGTGTTGGTTTATCTGGAGATAAAGATTTATCATGTGATGGGCCAACATGAGTGAGTAGTAGTGCATGTTGTATTGGGCTGAGACTGAATAGGGACCATGCATTTTTGGAAATTAATGGTGGATAGTTTCATGTTAGGAAACAAGTCCCCCTGTGAGGGGACATTTTTCACCTTATTATTTGAAATTTGAATGTCACATATCCTTTTCATGGGGCATTACATTTTATTGTTTTGTTGATGTCAATTATTATTTTATTTTTACTAGGGCATGTGACCACCGCTTTCGGCATATACTACTAAATTGCATAATCCATGAAAGTTTTTTTCACTCTTTAAATGGGAGGAGGTCCAGTCCACTTCACACCTATTTATTTTGTTCTTTCTACACATCATATAATCTAAATACTTATATATGCTTGGAGTGGTTGAATTACAATCCTCTCATATGTTTGATCAAGAACGGAGATCCATCTCAATAAAAGTGTGTGAGACAGCCTCACAAATATTTATCTATGAGATTGATATACTCGATCAATAGATAAGAGTCAAAATTATTTTTTTGAAATAAAAAAAAGTGTTGTTTTTCGTAAGTTTGATCGAGAAAAGAAATCTATCTCAACAAAAGTAACTCACGAGATCAAGATTTTAAAACACGCGGAACGCATTGAAGCGTGGAGGTAAACATCAAAAGTGTATTCAAAACTTCCTATAATTTCAATTATATTAAGCCAAACATCAAACGAATAATATAATTACGATAAGTATAAGATTTAATATACAGCTTCAAGTTCTAAATAATAAATATATATTTATAAAAATATTTAATTAAAAAAATGAAATCTTTCAGTTTAAAAATTGGTTACTTAATTGAATTTATGCGTATTAAAACTTAAACGAGTTACGATCTCACAAGAATTACATGTAGAACAGGAAGCAATGTATTCTTTAAATTTATGAATGACAAGTCATTAATATAACCTTGACTAACTTAAAAAAAAATTAAAAAAATTATAACTTACATGCTTACAGAAATTGGTACGCATAACTTTTATTTTTCAATTAATCCAACTGTCAGCAACATATAAATTGTAATTGTAATCATGAAACTTGACTAATAATAAAGTTTGAAGAATTTTGAATCACATGTTTGTGATTTTCATACATGATTTACCAACTACCCTTTTGCTTTTTTTATGGAAATTTCCAGCTGACATGTCATCCTTTTGACCCAAAAAATGCTCTAAGGGGCCACTTAATAAATTTTGTTTTTAAAAAAAAAAATAAAAGAAGCTCGCCCATTTAATTTAAATTTCTTCAAAATTATTCACTAAATCACAATATCCAACTCGAATTCTATATACATTATCAAAATCATTTGTATAGCAAACGTAATATGATAAGAAATCGAACCAGTAATATAATCACGAAAATTAATATACATTAATGTGATTTTTTCTCATCAATATATTTAGCTAACAAAACATGTAACATCCCAAGCTTGCAATATATATAATCACAAAAATTAATGTAAATGAATATATACACACACACACATACATACATACACACGTACACATGTTTTGTTCGCTAAGTATAGTACTGATAATATTATGTGTGTGTGTGTCAGTGTGTGTGTGTTAGAGTCTATCAACTGGAAAATTTTATCTTATCCCATGGGTTTTACCCCATGTGATAGGTGAAAACACATGATTGGTTAAATTATGCGGGTTTCACATAATTGATGTGGGGCCCCCATGATTTGAACCAATAAAAGAATTTCACCTATTCGATGTGATAATGCCCATGGAATAGGATCGAATCATCCCTATCAACTATCAAAGAGACGTGGAGTATATAAGTAGCCCCTCTCTCTATTTGAAATAAATAAACGTAACGTACATGCAATTTTTGGAACACGGCCATATATATATATATTTTTGTTTATTATTGACTTTTAGATAAGAATTAGAGTCATGAAATGTGAAGCCACGTTTTTTGGTCATAGGCTAGAATTGTAACAGCCACAATTAGTAGCAGATTAGTGTTGCATGTATCAGCCAAGGAGTGTAACAGCTAGAAATCAAGAGATTGTAACAGCTGCAATAATGAAGAATGATGGCTGTTAATATGAGTTATTGGCCATGAATATGAGGCCCTTCAGCTGCTTCTTACACCTATAAATAGTGGCAGATTTAGCAGGGAGATCACACCAATTTCGAACACAAAAACTGAGTAAAACTCTGCACATTTTGAGTTCCAACCTTCTGCCACTTTCGAGGACTAGCAGAAGCAGTACCAGTTCGATAGCAGCAGTTCAAGCAGAGCAAGGTTTCTGTTCCAGTTTCAAAGAAAGCATTCTGTTCTATTGTGGAAGAAGTTTTCTGCTCACGTTTGAGGCTTACCATCAACATCAAGTTCTGCACGATTTGTTATAAATCGAATACGGTAAGAGGGCTTATATCTATATATGTTTTAAATACGTTCATGATCGTGTTTGTGAAAATTCAATCGTAAATGGCCTGGTTCATACTTCTTTGAAATTCGTACATGTTTGTTCTATGAAACTCCTTGTTATGCACTGTTAGAATTCGACTTAAGAAGTGGATAAGGAATTCCGAAAACATGATAGATATGATATGGCCCTGATGCGGTGGGTTATAATAACCGTTTAAGGCCTCGCCCCCTTAGAGGAGTAAAAATTAGGGACTGATCAGTAGCCATGATTAACGAGATGAATAACAGTGCTATGTCTAAGTTTATGTGATATTCATGATATGTATTGATGCTCAGTTTCAAGTCATGCCTTGTTCTGATCTATGTTGCGACATGTGTTGGAACGTGTTTCCTTTGAACTCCTATATATATGTATATTCGACATTTGCATGTACGATTGGCCCCCTCTTGCTGAGTGTTTCCCAAAACACTCATCCCCCTTACTTCCCTTCCCAGATACTGAAGAGCGGTTGGATGATGATGAGAAAAACGCATTCTGGGGTTGGTGATCAAGTCTAAATTTATGGAATTGCTAGCAGTCTTATTAGTTTTATTATCGCTTATATTTCGCTTCCGCTATTATCATGTTTTGGTTATTGTAAAGACATTACTGGATTTGTAAAGACTGGTTGAAGGATGTTTATGTACTACATGGCTTGTTGTTTTACGATTTAAAATTGTTTACAACGCCGATGCTACGTTCCGATCACGGGGCGTGACATGAAAAGCGACTAATATTTGAGATCTGGCTGGCCTATTCTTGAAGCATGTAAATGTGTAATGGAGATTGCACTTAGAATTTAAAATGGGGAATCACCTTTTTATTGACGACTAATAAGAATTATTCATGAAGAAAGCACAAACCTAATATTAAGTACTTTTTTGTGGTGTCATTTTACCATATTTTGTGGCATTATTTCCTCCTTGTCGCTTCATAATGCAATTTCCCCATCTCGAGTCAATTCATCAGAATATGAATATCCTCTGAATTAAGTCCACATCGAACTACTTAATTGGCTCTTTAGTTAAGACCTACATGATAATATATTTAATAATAAAAGGTAAAAACGGGATCTTTTTTATAAGGTATGATGGTACTACAATTATCTAGCTAGCGTGGTAATAAATGTACGTAATAAAACATACACGTGTATTGGATGAGTTGCAATACATAGGATAAATTGATGATCATGCAAGTGGTATATATTATGCAGAAGAGCACATAATTTTGCTTTAAAAGTCCAACATAGCAGCAAGTGGAATCAATATCTCAAACATATATGTATAATTAATAGACGCTTAAAACAGGAGACAAAGCATCACTAATCATGCCCCATAAATTCAAAAGCTATGCATGCCAACTAAAATCCTCTTATCAAAGAATCTCCTTCCACTCCTTTTTGAATTATGGGAGGGAATGTCTCTTGCCTTTTGCTAAAGCCAATTAGGATATGTGTGTGTGTGTTTGACAGTGGGAGTATTTCTTTATTTTTTTATAAAAAGAAAAAAAAATTGTTTAGATTTCATAATATTTTGTCAAAAATTAAAAATCTACACGTGAAATTTATCCAACATCATTTACAGTTCCACTTGTGTGATTATAAGTGATGATGGGCATGATTGTGTAATGTAAATTGAGGAACAGATGGAAAGGTGAAATCTGGATATTTCAGTCAAAGCAATGAGCTTTTTGGTGCATTATTGGCTGAACATGAGCTGGTTCTTGTACTTGACATGAACTATGTTATATAAATGAGAAAGCAGATTCACTCACACAGGAATTAATCATGAAATTCCCTTGTAATCATATTAAACATTCCCTCCAATTTGCAAAATCTCGATCCCATTAGCAAAAAAGCTTTTTTTTGAGTTTGGAAAAGTTTCCAAACACTTCAATTCACATTACACATAACTGGCTCCACCTTGTCTCCATTACACGAAAAGCTACCAAATTCCATTTTCATCTTTTCTTTTCACCATTTCAAGACAATGCAAAAAACTCCAACAACATCTCCGGACCATTACAATCATGCATCGTCCCATGGCGCAAAAACAGGCAGCTGAGCCATAGTGAGTGGCACGGGCCTCAGCTGTGCGGTTGGGATCCAAGAATTCATATTGCTCGAACCCAAACTCGCAAACACTAGAGGAGTTAGTTTTTTGTCTGGGCTGGCCTCCCTTGAGCTGCTGAGACTCGTGACTAGAGAAGATGGATTAGACAAGTGTTGAATCACATGAGTACCCGAATCATCCACCATCGAATGGCTCGAGTCCATGCCTATCAAATCATGCAGACCGACCGAGAAAGGAGAACTTTGATAGTTCCCTATGTTCATGGTTCTCACATTATTAGCTTCTGTTGTTGAATTTTCTTGATTGCGCAGAACCATTTTCCAGTCAGGGACGTTCCCTACACTTTTGACTTGGGCGCATTCCACGTTCCCCGGACCGACCGTGTTGTACTCAATGGCCGGCACCTCTACATTAGGCTCCCTGTCCTTGTTTCGCCTTGCTATCTCTCCAGTAGGCAATGTGTTGCTCGCCATGATTTTCTCCACGTCGTACCGAGATATATCAAAGTTAGTGACAGCATTCGCACCGCGGAATTTTATTGCAGCTATATCATAAGCTTCAGCAGCTTCCTCTTGAGTACCTGCATTACAGATTGAGCAAATTCGAAATTTTTATTTACTCAAAACTCAAATTGTAGAGAAGAAATCACATGAGAGAGATATTATTTTATCCCCTTTACCATTTTGTCTCATACAAACAGCCTTAAGAAAAGTTATAGTCCCACTCAAACCAGTCACTCAGAGTCAAAGTTGCTGTATGATCAGCCTTATAAAAGCATTCACCGATAAAGGAGAAGCATGAAAGCAAATAAAGACATAAAACTGAGTCCAATAGATCCTGAATAATGCCGGAATCTATCAGTACAAACAACAGTTCAAATATATTTCAAGCTTACGGACAAGAACTGAAATAAAATTTTTAAATGCAGCAAAACGTGAAAATATCAACTTACTGAAAGTTCCTAGATAAAGATCCTTGTTACCGGCTACTCGACCAATCCTCGCTTGCCATCTGCCATGCTGATGATGCCTGTTAGCAAACACAAACCCCTTAAACCTTCATCAACATAATCCTCAAAACTACGAATATTATAAAAACTGAATCTTTCTCCTTCACACTGAGACTTTCAATATGCACTAATTGTCATTCATTGAGCCATATAACAAAAGTGAAAAAATAGATTGAAATCAACCTCGTGACGCCTCTGTACATAGAAGCACCTCTTGAAAATCCACTACTTCTCCTGAAAATGAAACAAGATATAATCGTATCGCAACCAAACTCAAGGAGCAAGACTAATAAAGTCATCAATGAATTCACCTTCTTAAGTGAGCAACGTACTCTTGCCGAGTCATGTTTTTCATTTCCTCGAGTTCACGATGGTAGTTTTCCAACTGTAACAGCAGCAATAACATAACTTTGGAGACACAGATATCCTATAACCGAAATACAAATTGATATATACCGGAAAATTGATGTGTGTTGAAGCACCCCAATACTTAAGAGCAGCAAGATCATAAGCCCTTGCAGCTTTATCTTCCATATCATATCCTCCTAAAGTTTCATTATCATTAGTAAATTATGAATTCAATATATCCAAACAAAATTCTCACATTAAACCAATAATTTTGTTTCTTGAAGTAGGACATTCTTACCAAGATAAACTGAGATTATGCAATTTGATGGAACAGCATAGCCAGACCAAAGAGAGGGAATCCGACCAATAATAAACGGGGTTAGAATTTGGAAATGAAGCAAATGTGGAAGTTTATATTCATCAGTTTAATAAAATTAGTGAAAAAGGCCATTGGTTTATTGTCATTGTAATTACCTTGCCTTCCTTTTCTGGTTTGCCCCTCTTTCTTGCAGCTGTTATCCCACAAGTGAGCTTCATATCGACCTGTCCACCTATGCCTTTGGGCATAAACATATAATGGAAAAAACAAATTTTCAAATCGAGTTTAAAAAAGGCCGGACTACACTAGATAACACCCAAAGTCGATAGAAATCAAACCAAATCTTGAAAATAGAGGTGGTGGGGATGGAGGGAGGAAGAAACAAAAACTAATGAATAAAAAAAAATAGTTCAAGAAACGCTAGAAATTACGATACTTTAAAACTTTTTAACATTAAAAAAAGGCAGTGACTACTACTAACACTGTAATGATGATACCGCAAGGTCAAAGAAAGAAACATAGAAACTCACCTTGTCACACCTCTGTACTGTGAAGTTCTCTGTCCAAATGTATCGATAGATTTCCTGTGAACTGTTTGCTTCTGAGGTATTTTCTCAAG
This sequence comes from Henckelia pumila, assembly GCF_033568475.1. Lineage (NCBI taxonomy): Eukaryota > Viridiplantae > Streptophyta > Magnoliopsida > Lamiales > Gesneriaceae > Henckelia > Henckelia pumila. Next base: position 144,082,026 of record NC_133123.1, on the reverse strand, counting down.
CCCTCTCTTCTTAGTTTCCATGGTTACACCCTCATTAGTTTCAGCGGGTGAAATGTGCCTTGAAGCAGTAACACAGCTTGACTGTGAACCAGGACTCATGGATAAAGTCAAGGATTGTAAATCCCCACATCCCATCACAACTCTATCATTAACCAAATCATTATTGTTGCTGTTATTGACCTGATTCTCAAGTACTTGATTTTGATCCATCCATGTTTTCAGACACGGAATTTCATCCTCAGACATATTTGGCTGTTCCTCAGTCGTTTGGTACATGGGATTGCAGTTAAGGCCAGAATAGAAGTGATTTTGCTGTCTGTAATGTTCTTGATTGTAAAATGCGCTGTCCAGGCTTAAAACCATAGCGTCCCTATGAGGAGAGGCGGTGGAGCCATATTGATGATTCGCCATCGTTGCACCTCCCAAGAAGTTTTCAAGTTTTGGAGAAGAATTAGTCACCATAGCTACAGCAAACAGCACAAATTAAAGAAGATAGCTACTAGAAAAAAAAAAACCCATGATTCACTACAAAGCAGCAGCCATTTAAGCTGAAAACAAGACAGAAGATCTAGAAACTGACCTCCGGATTGTGATCTAGAAAGAGCTTCCATAATGCAAAGAGAGCCATCAGATTTGAGTGGCATTACTGATAATGGGGAGTGAAAGACACCGTTTTCAGCTACACCATAACACAGCCCAGAATTGTTGAGGTGAGAAGAAGAAAGACAGAAGCTTGCTGCCGCAACCCCATTAGTGGTATTGTTAGCCTCCATTCTCATGTGGGGTGCCAGAGAAAATCCCAACCAGTTGTTATTGCTGCCATTGCTGTCGTTGTTTAAGGGCTTCATCTTCTACTTTACACGCACGCTAATTTTTTTTTCAAGTTCTTGAAGACAAGCTAGGATCCAGTCAATCATTGGGTGAACATAGAGCAATCATTTCAATAACCTTATGTTGAGCCAAAAATATAAAACTTGAATCTTTCATGAAACGAAGAGAAAATAAGAGAGAATCCCACAAGATTTAGCTACAAAAATTGCTATTATTTTTAAACCAATCCACGAAAAAAATAAATAAATAAAACCGGTCCCTTTAAACTAAACAAAAGGAATGAAGTTGAGCAAGCAACATATGCTGGGAAACGGGTAGCATTCCTCTCTGCATTCTATAGGGATCTGTGTACATATTTATATATACTCCAAAAGCAATATGGTATCTTCTAACGAAGGATAAACATTCTCGTTACTTTAAAAAAAAAAAAAAAAGAGTATATCTTGGTTATTAAATTCTTAAACTTGCTTAAAACATTCGGCAAGTGTCTTAATCCAACATTGGATCGTTTATTACCGAATCTTTCAATTTTCTGTCGTCTTTTTAGTTTCCGTCTATTGTTAAATTTTCTTTCTCAATAACGATGAGCTAATAATATCTTACTTAAAATACTTGTTTTTTTAAAAAAAAAAAAAATCATAAGGTTTAAAAAAATGTATTTAAAAATCGATGATGCTTATTTTTTTAATCTTAAATTATTCTTTTCGTTATATTATTTTATTCAATCCTTTAATGACTAGGTAAATTTGAAGTGTAATATTGCAAGACCCTTTCGTACAACGGGCATGCAATAAAACATTTATAAATTTATTATTATGCATTACATAATGAAAAAAATTTCAATAATAATTGTAAAAAAAATAAAATTACGTGTTAGTACCCATAATTATCAGATTACGTCAACGTGTAAATTGTTATGGTCAATCTAGTGGGAGATTTAAAGGACCAATGGGAAGAAAGGATGTTCAGAAATGGTAAAAAAAGGACATTTTTGCTTTTTTATAAAATTAATTACAGTGGCTAAGATTTGACGGACAGGATCTGTAGATCTGCCTGCCCATTCAGTCACTTCATGCTCTACAGCCTTTTCTTTTCTGTACCATTCATCCATACATCCATACATACATGCATTGCATACATACCCCTTACGTTACAAATATACAATTATTATATAATAATTTCTTTATAACATCTTTGTCGTTTGTACGAGGCTACTTACGACACTCGATATTTGCATTTGGCATTATTATTTAATAAAGAACTTAGATTACATATAATTATATTATAATCAATACAATAATTTAACGTTATGCATGTTAATATATATATATACATACCCAAATTGTGAACCTAGATATCTTTGATTTGTTTGGATTCAGTTGTCAGTCACATGATTAAATAAGTAAACATTTTAAAATCCCAAATTAAGATAATAATTTGACCTCTTTAATTTATTTAGAAATTAAATATAAAATTTAAGCAGACTTGGTTGTAATCTAAATTTGGAATTAGATTAAGATGAGCTGCTTAATTAAAGAGAGAGTGAGTGTGGATGTGAGTGTATTAGTCAACACCTGCTTGCAGACAGAAAGTAGAAGTGGGTCTTTGTGCTCCATATATTCTCTAAATGATGATCAAAGGGCCCAATAAAATCATAATGCCTTTAGAGATGATAATATATATATATATATATATATATATATATATATAATCCTTTAATTTTCTTCATATAATTTCATTTCCACCTTATCTCATACATCACTTTTATTTTCTTTGCCAGTGCGGATTAATATATATTTATATATATTATTATGAGGATGATTAATTAGGAGGTTATTTAATATTATATGTGGTTTGAAAATAAATATAAGAAGTAGTACGTGATATTCTTCGTGCGGGTGGGTTAATGATTAATATATATTTGCATGAGATGGAAGTGCATGAAAGTTTATAATTATTTGGAGACAGATTTTCAAATGTAAATGATTTGGTTTGAATCTTGAATGAAATAAAGTTTTTGGGAGGGAAAAGAAAGCAAACAGCGTAGTACTAAGTACTAACACTTTTTTTTTTTCCATTTTATGTGGCAATCATGAGTGAATCCACCAATTTTAATTAACTCACAAATGCTGTTGGGGCATGCAAATCATTGTTGCATGCTCATGCTCTATCTATGATATGCTTTGCTCTAATTAACAAGATAATTAATATTTTTATTATATATATAAATAATGTGCATGATTTCAATAAATTGCATGATCCATATATATACTTTGCATGAGTCGGCAAAAATAAGTTAGCATGAATGTCTATACACACACACACACATTGGTCTTTTAAAATTTCTAGTGTTTTTGTACATGAGAGTGAAAAGGACAGGGATGGAGACCCGCAGCTAGCGCCTTGCTTGTGTTCATTTTAACTCTTAAATGGAATTAATGGATACTGTCATTTTATTTATTTGGACATAAACGAAAGAAAGAAAGAAAGAAAAAGGAGAAGAATCTCAATTTTGAATAAATAATTAATATATAAATATTAATATTACGGGATCTGACACAATATGCATGATCAATTGTATTTGGTATGTGTATGAGGAAATTATACATACATAAACACATACCCCTTTTTCCTATTCTCTCTCTCAGCCAAAGAATGATATGTCACAATCTAAGCCTTATCGTATGGTCGCAATCATCTTAGATTCCTCTCTCTCTCTCTCTCTTTCACAAATTATTACATATAAGTTGAAGAACTGAATGGCGTAAATCTAAGATAGATATATATTATTACATCATATGATATAATTTCGCAAACATGCATGGGAACCGATTAATATTATATTTAAGATGAAAATTACAATGTTATACATAGTTTGTAATTCAGAAAGAAACCGGAAACATGAGATGTTTGCATCTAGAGCCAGTCGTTGTTAAAAATATTCTGAATATTGTGACAAATTTAATGCAAAAAAGAAAAAGAAAGAATTATAGAAATGAAAGTTAGGTGGTGTAATTTATTTAAAGGAAAGGGGGGGAAGTCTGCTGCAACTGAGCTAGGTAGCTAGGTGCATGCCTGTTGCATTTGAAAATTGAAATGTGTGCTGATGCAATACCCTGAAAACAAATTCATTAATTTCTATCCTTTGGCTAAAAATGGATGAGAGACTACGAGATTTCTTTGCTTACAATGGTGTGTTTGGAGATTTATGGAGCTAGCATGTCATGGCTTACCTGGAAAAGTGAAGATAGCTAACATTTGGTAAAGAAAACCAAACAGTACTTTGCCATCTTTAAAGCTTCTAACTATTAATTTTGGCATATTTCTTTCAGCATGGTCCCATGTCAATATATTTGGATTTAAAGATCAAATTTTTACTCTCTTCTTGCATCATGTTCTTGTTGGAAGCTGCCCAAGAAAATACTTTTTGCCTTTAAATATTTATCACATTTTATGAAACGTTAAAATCAAACGAAACACGCTTTTAATTTTATGTGTGTAGGTAATTTAATTATAAAGTAAATTAAATAATGAAGCATTATTATTATTATTATTATTATTATTGAGTAAAAGACCATACATACAGCTTGTCCCGATTGATGTGAATCATATTTATTATCATTATCTTACAAAGATAAGAGGTTTGACTTAGAGAACACTTACAAGTTTGTATGTGAGGTATGGTATACATAAATAAATACATACACCAGCTAGGAGGGTAGCTAGATATGATGTGATGAATCAATCAAAAAAAGGTTGGCTAGCAGTCAAACCCTGGATTTTATCTGACATTTTTACCAATGTCAAATTTACAAATCAATCAATGAAGCAGTGATTGCTTGCATTATTATTTTTATTTTATTATTATATATATATAACATGAACTCGAATAAGGAACAAAACAGATATTATTCTTACTCAAAAATATACCATGTAAAAAAATACTAGATGCTGATAAATGTCGTCATGTATAGTACCACAATGGTTTCTGGAGGCATAAATATTTAATAGATTGTACATGTAAAGTAGTTTTTCTTAAAAAAAATAAAATAAAGATATAAATTCCGTACCATAATTCAATAAATCACTCATTTGTAATTTGGCATCTGGCTTGATCACAATTTCAAATCTGCGATTCCAGTTTTCATACATCACCAATGCTTCAAAATCGGCCATTTCATTTACAATAAAATGTAAAATTTGTGAATCAAACGGACCAATTTATTGCAATACAAATTGATTTTAACAGAAAATTAGGGTTATAACTAAACTAAATCATGTGTTACTACTACTAAGTGGGTAATGGTTGATTAAAAGCCATCTTTCCCATTTCTATGCAGATGGATTCACAAAATAGTACACTGAGGAGACAACACATATTACATATTTTCCTATAATCAACACAAGGTTTTACATGTACATCCTCACCTTCAAAGAAATAAACAAAGCTCTGGTTTAGTTTTCTGCAATTGTCACCATCTTCTCACCAACGACGTAAGAAGCTGCCACATATCAAACATAGTCTCCATCAGGAACCCGCAGTTGCATGAGCTTAAGCTCATACATATATATAGTTGTGTTAAAAGCCTGTGAAATCGACTCGGACAAAATTTGCATCCGCAGCCTAAACTTTTAAAGCTCGTTATCTTGAAAGATTAATAAATTAACTCTAGCTCCAATAAGAAACCAAAATGCCTTGTCTCACATAAACTCGAGCATTTTAAAAAACAAAGAGCAAAGAATATCTGATGCAGTAACTCATGCAGCTCGTTATGTGGTCAAAAGGCTCCTGTACCTCAAACAATTCAAAAGGATTGCCACGCTTGTATGCATCATCTTTCTTGCCCTTGTTAGCAGGGAAAATACTAAATAACAGTGTTCGCCATCCAATCAGCAATACAGCAGTGCTGCCCATGGTGACTAAAATGAAATTGGTTGGTGGTGTGTGGCCTATAGTGGCTGTGCGAATGATTAATCCCAACTGCAGTGTATGAGGAGATCCAGTTAAATGCAAACATAACTTTACAAAAACTGCCACACCCACACGCTGACACGCACGATAGTAGGTGAAGGGACGGTTGCTAAATTTTTCCCCGAATATTCAATATCAAAGTTTGGTGTGCCAAAAACGAAGAAAACCAGTACAACACTTAGGAGACACCAATATAGCAAAAATTAAAACAAAGAAACTACCCGAATCATAATAATCAAAAGTATAACTCCATTTCTTAACTAGAATCTTATATCCCGTTTGATGGAAAAACATACGATACTTGGAATGCAAAAGGAACAATGAACAATTAAATTCAAAAGGACTGATGGAATAGTCCGTTGTATGCTTGGTGATTGGTTTAAATAAGCTTGACTTAGGAATTAGAATAAGTTTAGATCTGACAGATCATGGTATCTGATTTTTTGAGCAAATAAATTTTACCAAAAGAAGCCATTCGATTGCAGTGCAAAATATACTCTACTATTTTCCAGAGTTTACCCCTGAAATGAAGGCAAACTACCCTAAATGCTTGTTTTCATCAATATTATAGAAGGAGATTGAGCGAGTACATGCTCATTGACATGGTCAAAATCCATTGAATCAAATTTAGCTAGAGTAGAGCCCTTGCTAAACCTAAATCGAGATAAAAGAAACCACTTTTCCAAAGGTTTGCCTTTTGCTTTGAACTCATTCAAGCAGGATCAATTCCTAATCAACTTAGTCTCAATATCTGTTGAGAAATAACTTGGAATTGAGACAACCAAAAGCCACGAACACGCATGAAATAATCTTCACATGCATCTCATTGTTTAATAAGATTCACCCAAAATACAGTTACACTAGTCAAACACAATAGCTTCCAGAAAAACTTAAGGATGAAAGATAATGTTTTTTCATCATTAAGCAAAAAAGTTGAGAAGAACAGAAGGGATCGTTTCATACATTCATTTTTGAGGGAAATGAGAAGGGAAAATTTGCACCAGATGTTAATTCACCACGTTCCAAACTCAAATTTAATATCCGAATATAAGTTATCAATAAAGTAGAAAATGCAAAATTTCCTCCTCTCTCAAATTGGGAACAAAGTAATTCTTATGAGCATGACTCAAACTTCAAATTTGTCCAATATGAAGGGATTTAATTTAATGGGAGTAGCCCAAGAAAAAAAAAATTAGATATAGAGTTCACTTTTAGGTTAACATGGGGCGCTCAGAAACGAAAACAATGTCATGTTATTTGACCCACGAACCAAACAATCAAATGAAACTTCAAACCTGTAAAATGTTGAATAATACTTGAAAGTTGAAACACAAAGCTTTGATGATCCGCAATCAAAGGGATTTTAAAAAAAGGATGTTAATGCAGAACTATGAACATGCTGAATAAATTCTATTCAAAATGGTGCGCTCATGCTGTTCTTCTAATATTTAATGAGCCACACCGTGCTGACGACCTCGTGTAAGCGCTATATATAGTCACATAACCACAAGTTCATAGATCAAGGAACCTAATCCTTCATTTATGTACACTCCTATAATTAATGAATTTGTTTCTTATCAAAACAGAATCATGTCATGAAATAAAAGCATCAGATAAGCAATCATTACCATAAACAAAATAAGACTCTCTCTGCTCCATTCTCAGATGGTTGTTACTTGTATCATTTTCAATTAAATTTCATGAGTTTAAAGCCACAAATTATTTCTCTCTTATTCTATTGCAATTATGCACTCCACACATCAAACTTTAATTTAAAAGTATATCAAATCTTTACCATAGTCACATCTCCACAATCCTCCACGACCCAAAATATGTCATTATCTTATAGTTATATACCTTTAGAATCAAAACTTCAACCCAAAGATCATTATTATATACTATTGACAAGTCATGTGTAACAAGATAGGTTCCAGATACAACATTGGCTACTCCAAAACCTTTTCTTTCTAGTATCAAAGTTCATTGTTCGAAAAAAAATTACGACTGATGGCATAAAGAATTCATTAAGTTCCTGAAGATAGACATATACTCCGGTCAAGGCTTGATCACATCTTCAGAAAAGGTAATACATTTATTTTCACAAAATCCACAGAGGCAGAACTCCCGAATACAAAAAGAACTCCATGGAGAACACGGAAAAGTAAGAACAGAATCGTGACAAATCTTAAAATTGCAAGCAAGAAATCAAATTGATTTGCTTATTCCGTGCAGAGGAAGAAACAAAATTGGAGAATTACATGAAAGGCACAAGCATGCATACCGGTATGCCAACAGCCCAGGACTTGGCAGCTGCAAAAACAGCCTTAAACAAGCCATTCATACCTCGGCCATCCTCGGCGTATCCGCCAAGAAAATAAGCACTGAGAAACCATCCTATCATCATAAAAGTAATAATAATATTAACAATAATACATGTCAATCATTTTCTAAAACTCGTTTATCTGATCGCATGTGCATATATAGCTTTCTCCAAACTAACACCAGATATAATACTGCCATAGTTGAGGAAATTAGCTAACCAGCAATGAAAGGATCCGCGGTTTTGAAGGTTTCAAAATCGAAAACAGAGAATCCATGACTATATCTCCCGATTGCAGAGAACAAAAGCAGCGCCGCCACATCACCCCCAGCCAAAACAGTCACAAGACTAGAAATTTCCAAATACAATTTCATCAAAAGGAACCAAAAAAACGAATACAAAACGGGGAAAAAAAACATAAACATCAACGTACCCCCATTTAGCAAGAAGGGAAGAAGAATTTGGCTTTTCGAACTGAATAACACCTTCAAGTGGGACATTTTCCTGTCCCACCAGAGAGATAGAGCTAGGACCTTCTTCGTTTACAGGAATGGTGGTAGAGGAATCCGGCTTAGTGGCGGCACCGCCGCTAGAAGACTCGGCGGCGTTAGCGAGCGTCAGGGGCTTGAAGCGGCGCGAAACGGAGAAATTGCGACGGTGTTTGGAGAAAAGAGGCGGGATTGGGTTAGCGAATTTAAGGGAGGATTGGTGTGTGGAAGAGAGCAATGCTCCTCCGCCGCCACCGGCTGCCTGGCTAAGCAGAGGCACCATTGGATTCTACGGTTGTGGTAGAAAACAAAATGCGGAGACCAATATCCACATTTGAATTTTTTTTATATACTACAGTATTTTTCGAAAAAGAATTTCGAGATTGAGGAAGCTAAATAAATATGTTGTTATTGTTTTATTTTATTTTATTTTAACAAACAAAACAAAGAATTGACTATAATTCCTTATTCATCGAATTGGCATTTAAAAAATAATATTTTTTATGTCGGAGTTAGATATTATTCTTAATAAATGATATATGAGACACTGAGACAGTATGATCATAGTTTTGAGACACATTATAAATCAACGTAAACATAATCCAACACAATAGTTTTGTCATTTTTCAATGGGCATGTAACAATCAAGCACTTTACATATAATTTAAACGAATATAATTTTAGAGGATGTGCTTTTTGGATCAAAATGTTGTGAATTCCAAATATTATATTAAAAAAATAGATAGAAGATCGTTCAAAATCCTCTATTTTCAGAAAGAAAATAGTGGATCAAAATTTACAGCATCTACATGCACAACGCGATAATTATTATTGGTTCGTTCAGTCTTTTCTAATAATATAATATAATAATTTATCGTGAATAATAAACTGATTGTGTTGTATGGATTGTTGAATTATAAGGATAAGAAGGATCGATGAATGATAAGTTTGAAAAAAGTCATGTGGTCCTTCAACTTTTAATCAAATGCCAAAATCCCTAAAATTAATAGCCTGCCATTTTTTTAATAATTAAGGTGTGATTGATTATTTATTAATTTATATGTGTGTGTGTGAACAAAGTATAGTATAAATTGTGGTGTCCCTATCGTGATTTCTTCCTCTCTTTTTTTTTTCATCAAATCGCATCGGAATTTGAAAATATTAAATTGGGTGTTTACATAATGATTTTATTACATAATATTAATACTTTTCACGTAAGCTGTAATTATATTGAAGTGATTTCATCATACCTTAACAAAAACATTTCATATAAAATAAAACTAGTGTTGGGCCGAGGTGCATGTTTGTTTCCGGTTCATTTACAAGCCATTTGGACTAACAGGCTTCACTTGTCCAATGCATAGAACTAACGGGCTAGAATAACTTTTGGGCCGACAACATAAAACCTGGAATACATATTTCGAATTTCGATAACATGAATTGGTTTCTCTCTTTTCTTTTTTCCTTTTTTAGAAAAAATAAAATAATTTTGAATTGTTTTCTTTTCTTCTATTATTAGTCGTTCTCAATCCATTATATATTTTTCATAGATTTTTTTACTATGACATAATAAAATAATGAGTCATTTAATTATTTATAGTCTAATTATTTTTTAAAAAAATTCATGTTTATTAAAATTAAAAATTACAAAAATCAAAGAAATCTAAACTAAACCCAAAAATAAAAAATAAAAATGCAAATAACTTGACACTTCATTCTACAACATAGCGCAGAAGATTGGGTCTATGATGGATTTGGACAAATATATTCTGCAACATAGCGCGGAAGATTAAAGGGCCTACGGTGGATTTAGATAACGATAATTTAGCATTCAGTTCCCAAACCTAAATGAAATTTGGTGATCAGTCTCTGGAAAAATTCTATGTCATCCCAAAGGCACTGCCCTTGGGCTGACATGTAAACATATAATTGGTTAAAATCAGTGGGTCTCACGTGAGACCGACTAATTTTAACCAATCATGGGCTGCCACGCCACACCAGGGCAGTGCCATTTGGGGTGGCATATAACTTCCCCAGTCCCTGTTAGAAAAAATTTTGTTTAAACTCTCTGGGCCCACATGTTTTATTTTGGATGAAATTCGATACATAACATAAAAATACGGTACAAGTACATGGTAATTGAGTATCGACTGTTTCAACAGGCAACTCGTGTAATGCAACAAATTGCTCAGAAATAAATGTGTGTGATGCACCAGTATCAAATAAGACATAGGCATGATAACCATAAAGGAAACAGTTACCTGCAATCATATCATCTAGTGCAGCTTGTGCTTGCTCTTCAGTCAGTGCAAACACTCGAGCTTGTTGCCTCTGTTGCTGGCTCCCAGCTTGATTTCCTTCAGTACGGCTCTGTGCTGATGGCTGAGGTTGGAATGAATGCACTGATGATGCTTGCCTCTCTGGTTGTGTCACGGTTCGAGAACCACTTGCACCCTGTGCACCTCCAGAACCTCGCTGTGGGCATACTCTCGCAAAATGACCCGGTTGTTGACAAATGTGGCAACTGCCAAACACTCCTTTGCATTGCTCATTGGTATGACGTCCCCCACATTTGGAACAGTAAACATCAGAAGTACCGGATTTCTGTCCACCTCTGAACTGTCTGGATCCACTGGAACTAGAAGAGCTACCACCTGGACGCTTAAACTGTTTGCTTTTGCCCTTAAAGAAATTTTTCTTACCACTACTACTACCTCCAGCATCAAATCGAGGTGGTGGTGGAATCTGTGACTGCTCTTGCGGTGGTCTCATCGGCTGTGGCACAAACTGTGTTCCTCGTTGCCTCAATATTCCTGCTTCACCCCCCTTTGCACGATTCAGAGCATTGGCAAAGGTATTCGGTCTTCCCGAATTAACAAGAGTGAATACATCGGGATTCAAGCCATTGATAAATTGATCGGCATGAGCTTCATCGCTAACAGCAATATGTGGAGCAAACTTCAACAAGCTAGTGAACTTTGCAACATATTTTTCGATATTTAACTGTCCCTGGTGCAAACTTGCAAACTCTGCTCCTTTGTCCTTTCGATAAGAAACAGGAAAGAACCGTTGATAGAAAGCAGTTCGAAATACTAACCAGGTAATAACAGTACCTTGATTTTCAAATGCTCTCTTCGTCGCTATCCACCAACACTTTGCAAGGCCATATAGTTGATGAATCACCACTCTCACACGACGATCATATGTATAGTCGAGGGATTCAAATAACTGCTCGATATCCTCAAGCCAATTCTCACAATCAACAGAATTTTTAGTTCCTTGCAATGCTGGTGGTTTGAATGACTGGAATCGTTTCAAAAGTTTCTCCATCGGATTAGCATCACCAAACACATCAGCAGAAGTAATACTCTGTCCATGTTTAGGTGCTGTCACTGGTATCTGTGCAGCATTAGTCTGCTCTGGATGATTCATTGCCAAAGCCTGTCTAGTAGTCGGTGCTGGTCAGGGAGGAATATCTGATAATCAAACAGATTAGTTTACAATTCATCATCACATCATAACACAATTCTGTTTCAGTCCCTCCTCTGATAAGCACAAAATGCCTTCTCAAAATATCGAGATTTGATTCAATTGCAGTCTAACATGCTTCCACTAATATCAGATAACAGATAACTTGCAAGTCTTAAAGCTGTAAATCAATTCAGATAATAAACATGCTTCAAGAATATAGGCATAATTAAATCAAAATAGGAGACTCGATCTACCCCGCTCATCTATTCTCAGTCCGAGAAACTTAGCGCTCTGATACCACCTGTTGTGGGGACCTCGGATTGCTAATCCAACTTAGGGCAATTTGAAACATCCTAAAACTTCTACATGAATTTATTTTTTTTAACTCTCTAACTATAACATAATGGATATAAATATATGTATGCCCATACATATATATATCATACTTAAAAATAACTTTACTTAATTTAAAATACAAATACACAAAAAAATACAATAAAAGTACACGCATGCAATTAAATACTTAAAAAAATTACTAAATAATAATTTATAAGAATGTCATAATAAAATTCCTAAATAATATTTCTTTCACAAAAATTCATGAAAACTTAGAAAATAAATACTAAAATCTAAATTTCATGCACATACTGAAAATCTATAATAATAAAACATATGCGGAAATAAATGTTCTAGTCTCAACATAAAATTCATCTTAGAGCAATGGTCACGGGTTCTAGCTGCCTGAAAACTCATCCGCCCTCGCCGCAAGTCGGGAACACATTATCCTTATTGACATTTTGCTCACCTGCACCATTTAAATCTAGTGAGCCTAGAGGCTCAGCACGTTCTATCTTTACATAACAAAATGAAACCACACACAAGCACACATCATATAAAATATGTGAATAATAATTATACGTGCATAATCTTAAAATTATATGTATATAAACATGAAATAAAATAATTATACTGATTTATCATAATGCTAAACATATATCATCATACTTAATAAATCTCATAAAATAACTTATCATGATTTCTTAGTTCTCAATAGGTCATATCCATATCGGTGGCATCATACTAAGAGATTGATCAATCTATAAACCAACGTACGTGGCGGTGGGGTTTCTACCTCTGTGCTCCCACTTCACCAGCCCTCTCAGCTGGATCCATAAGCTCATCATACTTATACATCATTAGGAAGGTCACCGGGCCCAGGTATCCCGGCCTCCAACCACATCACTTTCCACCTTCACTTCAACTTCCTAAAAAATGTATTTTTCTTAACATGCACTTAAACTTATCAAAAAAATTATTAATGATGCATGAACATAAAAATTCTCTTTATTTCTTTATTTTCATGAAAATTCGTCCGTAAATATATATTTAATTTATTTTCTTAAAAATCATACTTATATATCTAATGAAAATGCATGCATGAATTAAATATATATTTACAAACATTTATTTTTCAAAGGACTTGTTCGAGCTGCTGACCACTTCACTTAAACCCAAAAATTCCTAGACTGACTCAAAAATCCAAAAGTCCAACCTGACCCAGCCCATTAAGTTTCATGGGCCCCCAGGCCTATGGAAACTAATGGGCTCACACAAAACATGATTTAGGCCCATTAACTAATTAACTTAAAATTATATTAATGAACTTATTAACTAACCATTAAATTATAAATTAGACCGATAAAAATACTAAACCCGACACAACTTGGCCCAATAATTCTCATGGATCATACGGCCCATGACAATTTAGTGGGCTCACTTCATTAATTATTAAAGCCCATTAAATTAGTCTACTTGATTAATTTAATCAAGCTCAACTCATTAATTAATTACTTAAACTCTTAATTAATTAAAATAAAATACCCAAGCCCAAATGATAAAAATCTAAACCCGGACTAAATTATTTGACCCAATTAAATTTTAGACCCAACCCGGACCAAAAACCTGAACCCGAGCCCGACCTGCTAAAACTCATGACAAGCCTCTAGCCCCACTTCTTAACCCTCACGGCAGCACCCCTTTCCCCCTTGCTACAGCCCAGCTCCGGCCACCCCTGGCCGGAGCGCCGCCGGCAGGACCACCCCAGGGTCTTGCCGGTTCTAACAGACCAACCCTGGCCCAGCCAAAACCACACTAGGGCTGAACCCGACCATCCCTTAAACCATGCAGGTTGTGCGATCTGCACAGACCACAACTCCGCCCCTTTTTGCCCAGCTCCGGCCGCCAATGGCCGGAGCTCCGACCCATGGACCAACCCAGGGTCCCAACGCAACCTTAGGACCAAGCTTGGCTTAGCAAAAACCCACCCTATGCTGAACCCGATCCCTTCGTCCTCCAAAATCTGTGCAGCCCGTCACCCATGCACCAGCAGGGTTCTAGCCACGACCAACCACTCTTAGGACTGAATCATCATGCCAACACGACCCTAAGGGACCCTACTAGACCCAAGAACAAAGTGGCAGCAGACTCGATCAGTCCAAGGATAAGAAACATGCCAAACCGAGCCATCATACGTGAAAAACGTGAGTTATGCATGAATTATGAAAAATATCTTGCAAATCTGAAAAACTCATACATTAACAGATTATTCATGGTTAGAAAAACAGTGTATATGATTTAAATGGTGTTCAAGAAGGGAATCAAACGTGCCTCGATGATTGCTTGATCCAAAAATTGATAATAACATGTATCGGCGCACCGGGACGATCGAGACGTCGAATCTCCAAACTTTTCTTCAAACTTACATGAAAGTGTGTGGTGAGTGAGAATGGAGGCTGAAGGTTTCTTTTGGAGGCGGTTTAGGGGTGAATTTACGTAGGGTAATGGGTAGGAGGATTAAGGTAGAAGATCTTAGGATAATATTTTGGGTAGTCTAGGTTAAATATTTAAATAAATACTCTAAACATATGGAATTTTAAAACTCTTAAATACAATATAAATCTGATTTTTAAACCTTAAATTCCGAAATTATAATTAATGGGATTTTTAAAGCTTAAAAAAAGTCATTAAAATGACTTATTTTGGGTAAAAACGGACGTATAAATATACATATATATAAATACCATAATTTTCATCAAATTATACCTTAAAATAATATTTTAAGGCTCCTAAAAATCTCATAAAATATTTTGGATGAAAACAAACATCTCGTCCGTCCACGGTCTCGGCTACGCGATCATAAAATAAACTTTCTCAAATAAATTCATAAATCATATCATACCGATTTAAATGTCGAAACAATATTTAAAACATGTCAATAAATCACATAATTCACATAATAACTCATAAAACAATTTAACACATTTTCACTTTATTTTTAAAATTATTAAAATCCCCTAGTTATGCATACGGATTTACGTGACGAATTTCTGGGCGTTACAATTCTCTCCCCCTTAAATAAAATTTCGTCCTCGAAATTGGATTTAACTTAGTCGTCTAATAACAAATGACTAAAAATTTTCCAGAACTAATTTTCAAACTTAAATCCCAAAAACATCACTTAATTTGCAAATCTAAAATTCAACTTAAATATAAAAAATTCTAACTTGTCAAACTTAAATATACAATTCATAACTTAATCTACCAATTTAAATTTCAAACTTACATCTCCTAAATTATCAAACTTAATTTAAGCATATATCATTCTAGTCATCCTCGTGTGTAAGGTATCTTAGAGGCATACTGCACCACCACATATTTTTTCGCGTAAATCGCAATGCATAACTAAGTATTTTTAACTTTAAGACTGTCATTAGTTGAAATTTTCATTTTCATAAATCATTAGTCCCATGCATAAAACATAATTTAAAATATTTAAAACTTACAGACTGGCAATGCGACTTCTGAGCTTCGAAAAGCAGGCTAGTCACCCTCCAAGGAACCTGGCTCTGATACCAAATGAAACATCCTAAAACTTCTACAGGAAATTTTTTTTTTAACTCTCTAACTATAACATAATGGAAATAAATATATGTATGCCCATACATATATATATCATACTTAAAAATAACTTTACTTAATTTAAAATACAAATACACAAAAAAATACAATAAAAGTACACGCATGCAATTAAATACTTAAAAAAATTACTAAATAATAATTTATAAGAATGCCATAATAAAATTTCTAAATAATATTTCTTTCAAAAAATTCATGAAAACTTAGAAAATAAATACTCAAATCTAAATTCCATGCACATACTGAAAATCTATAATAATAAAACATATGCGGAAATAAATGTTCTAGTCTCAACATAAAATTCATCTTAGAGCAATGGTCACGGGTTCTAGCTGCCTGAAAACTCATATGCCCTCGCCGCCAGTCGGGAACACATTATCCTTATTGATATTTTGCTCACCTGCACCATTTAAATCTAGTGAGCCTAGAGGCTCAGCACGTTCTATCCTTACATAACAAAATGAAACCACACACAAGCACACATCATATAAAATACGTGAATAATAATTATACGTGCATGATCTTAAAATTATATGCATATAAACATGAAATAAAATAATTATACTGGTTTATCATAATGCTAAACATATATCATCATACTTAATAAATCTCATAAAATAACTTATCATGATTTTTTAGTTCTCAATAGGTCGTATCCATATCGGTGGCATCATACTAAGCGATTGATCAATCTATAAACCAACGTACGTGGCGGTGGGGTTTCCACCTCTGTGCTGCCACTTCATTAGCCCTCTCAGCTGGATCCATAAGCTCATCATACTTATACATCATTAGGAAGGTCAAGGAGCCCAGGTATCCCGGCCTCCAACCACATCACTTTCCACCTTCACTTCAACTTCCATAAAAAATGTATTTTTCTTAACATGCACTTAAACTTATCATAAAAATTATTAATGATGCATGAACATAAAAATTCTCTTTATTTCTTTATTTTCATGAAAATTCGTCCGTAAATATATATTTAATTTATTTTCTTAAAAATCATACTTATATATCTAATAAAAATGCATGCATGAATTAAATATATATTTACGAACATTTATTTTTCAAAGGACTTGTTCGAGCTGCTGACCACTTCACTTAAACCCAAAAATTCCTAGACTGACTCAAAAACCCAAAAGTCCAACCTGACCCGGCCTATTAAGTTTCATGGGCCCCAGGCCTATGGAAACTAATGGGCTCACACAAAACATGATTTAGGTCCATTAACTAATTAACTTAAAATTATATTAATGAACTTATTAACTAACCATTAAATTATAAATTAGACCGATAAAAATACTAAATCCGACACAACTTGGCCCAATAATTCTCATGGATCACACGGCCCATGACAATTTAGTGGGCTCACTTCATTAATTATTAAAGCCCATTAAATTAGTCTACTTGATTAATTTAATCAAGCTCAACTCATTAATTAATTACTTAAACTCTTAATTAATTAAAATAAAATACCCAAGCCCAAATGATAAAAATCTAAACCCGGACTAAATTATTTGACCCAATTAAATTTTAGACCCGACCCGGACCAAAAACCTGAACCCGAGCCCGACCTGCTAAAACTCATGACAGGCCTCTAGCCCCACTTCTTAACCCTCACGGCAGCACCCCTTTCCCCCTTGCTGCAGCCCAGCTCTGGCCACCCCTGGCCGGAGCGCCGCCGGCAGGACCACCACAGGGTCCTGCCGGTTCTAACAGACCAACCCTGGCCCAGCCAAAACCACACTAGGGCTGAACCCGACCATCCCTTAAACCATGCAGGTTGTGCGATCTGCACAGACCACAACTCCGCCCCTTTTTGCCCAGCTCCGGCCGCCAATGGCCGGAGCTCCGACCCATGGACCAACCCAGGGTCCCAACTCAACCTTAGGACCAATCTTGGCTCAGCAAAAACCCACCCTATTCTGAACCCGATCCCTTCGTCCTCCAAAATATGTGCAGCCCGTCACCCATGCACCAGCAGGGTTCTAGCCACTACCAACCACTCTTAGGACTGAACCATCATGCCAAAATGACCCTAAGGGACCCTACTAGACCCAAGACCGAAGTTGCAGCAGACTCGATCAATCCAAGGATAAGAAACATGCCAAACCGAGCCATCATACGTGAAAAACGTGAGTTATGCATGAATTACGAAAAATATCTTGCAAATCTGAAAAACTCATACATTAACAGATTATTCATGGTTAGAAAAAACAGCGTATATGATTTAAATGGTGTTCAAGAAGGGAATCAAACGTGCCTCGATGATTGCTTGATCCAAAAATTGATAATAACATGTATCGGCGCACCGGGACGATCGAGACGTCGAATCTCCAAACTTTTCTTCAAACTTACATGAAAGTGTGTGGTGAGTGAGAATGGAGGCTGAAGGTTTCTTTTGGAGGCGGCTTAGGGGTGAATTTACGTAGGGTAATGGGTAGGAGGATTAAGGTAGAAGATCTTAGGATAATATTTTGGGTAGTCTAGGTTAAATATTTAAATAAATACTCTAAACATATGGAATTTTAAAACTCTTAAATACAATATAAATCTGATTTTTAAACCTTAAATCCCAAAATTATAATTAATGGGATTTTTAAAGCTTAATAAAAGTCATTAAAATGACTTATTTTGGGTAAAAACGGACCTATAAATATACGTATATATAAATACCATAATTTTAATCAAATTATACCTTAAAATAATATTTTAAGGCTCCTAAAAATCTCATAAAATATTTTGGGTGAAAACAAACATCTCGTCCGTCCACAGTCTCGCCTACGTGATCATAAAATAAACTTTCTCAAATAAATTCATAAAACATATCATACCGATTTAAATGCCGAAATAATATTTAAAACATGTCAATAAATCACATAATTCACATAATAACTCATAAAACAATTTAACACATTTTTACTTTATTTTTAAAATTATTAAAATCTCCTAGTTATGCATGCGGATTTACGTGACGAATTTCTGGGCGTTACACAATTAACGATTAATAAACAATTAATCATGTATTTAAAAGAATATTCAAACCAAATAAATTTTTTTTTAAAACATTGCACCTCGCTCGATCGGTAAAATCCTATCGATCGAGCGGGCAAGGGATCTCATCCCTCGGGTCTGAGCAAATCTTGGCCTCGCTCGATCTGTCAAATCTTACCGATCGAGCGAGCAAGAAAATTTAAGTTTCTGCTTAGCAATAACAGGCCTCGCTCGATCGGTGAAATCCTACCGATCGAGCGGCCTCTCTGCACAGAAAATCTGCAGAAATGTTTTGTGCTGTCAAAACTTGGATCAAAGCATAAATCCTCAACAAACATGGATTCTACACATGCTATAAAATATGGAAATATGCATACATACATATATGAAGTCTCAAGCATCAATCCATGCAATTATTACATTAAACGGATAGTTATAAAGGCATTAAACTATCAACTACACAAAGTGTACTTCAAGACATAATTCTTTTACAAGTTTGATGTTAGTTCAACTATCATACATCATCTATAACCCGAGTCCTCACTTGCTAATTCTTGTTCCCAAGCTATCAATGTCGTCGTTGACTAGCTCCTGCCCCCTCTGTTGCCATGCACACATACAAAATAAAGCAACAGCCGGATAAACTCTGGTGAGAAATCATTCTCAGTATAATCGACATATATAAAGCGTTAAATATATCATATCGAATATATTCATAATCGACTCAACAATAGAGTAAATAACGCATATATCGATTAAGAATTGATTCATATCACGTCGTTGACATCAAGATTCATAAACGATCTTGACTTGGATATTCATCTATCGAAATCATTCTGGATTCGAAAATAAGGTCAACCTCCGACCTCGGCATAGAACCAATTCAATAACATCTCGTATCGTAATCATATCGACTCAAATCAAAGATCCACTACCTGGGATGGATCGACAACATCAAAATCAAATCAAAACATAAACAAGTATGTGGTTTTGGCGGGACAACTCAAGAATAATCGATCTTGAGTTTCAAACTCCCTAACTCGTGATGTCGTCATTATAACTTCGTATATCTTGGTTCTGAACACTTCCAATCTGAAATATAACAACCAGAACAATCATATCAAACTTCATTCAAGATGATCAATCCAAAATCGGATCAAACTCATCCATATAACGTCAATACAATCACTTCAAACCTCCAGCAAACTTCCTCAGTTCAAAGTCGGACTTCCTGAGTTGATCGAGCTTGAAACTAATCTGAAATGTAACGATTGTGATCAAGAAGTATCAGTATACACTCACAAGATCCTCAGCTCAATCATAGGCTATCAAAACAACTTCACAACCTAAACCGGCGGCGTAGCGATTGAAAATCGATAACCGACGAAATATCAAACATTTCCCGACTTCGAATACAATCCATATGCATATCACAACAGCAATAATCACTCATATAACCATATAACAGCAGCTATAACAATCGAACACAAGCTGAAAATCAGGATTAAGTACAAGCAACATGAATTCTTCAACCCGGTTTCGATATCGGAATAAATAAACGCCGAAAAACATATACATATCATAAATATCTGATATCTACCAACTTTAGAGCTTCAAAACATACCGAAAGATATAAAAACTTACACTAGATTGAAGCCCTCGTCGCAAGGATTCCATAACACTTTTCGGTATCGAAATCGGACGATCGAAACAAAAGTTACAAAGATTTGAAAGTCAAAATTCTAAAGAAAAGAGAAGGGTATCGGATTGCTCTGTTCTGAAATTCTGAATTCAATATGCAATTCACACGTGACATGCTGATACATCTATTACAAATCAGATATGTATTCAAATAATTGGAATTTAGTCCCTGAAACTTCATAAATTGCAATTCAGTCCTTGGCCCTTATTTTAATTCAATTTCAATCCTAAATAATTTAAGAATATTAGAATTTAAATTGAAACTCTAAATATTCCCAAATTAAATATACTCGGATTAAAATTAAATAATCTCGGATTAAATTAAATAATCCCGAACCTTACATTTCTCCCCCACTAAGATATGAGTTCGTCCTCGAATTCATAAACAGTATAGATATGCAGTTTGTATACTCATAAGAATAAAGTATAATAGAAAATTGAATAAGAACTCACATCAGTGGAACAGATAAGGAAATCTCTGTCTCATGTCTTTTTCAACTTCCCATGTCGCTTCTTCAACTCTGTGCCGACTCCATTGAATCTTCACCAATAGAATGGTCTTCGTTCGGATTTGCTTTTATTTTTTAGCAAGAATCTGATTCGGTTTCTCGAAATAACTCAAAGTGTCATCGAGTTCAGCTTCATCAACGTGGATAATATGCGATACATCAGGATGATACTTCCTCAACATCGAAACACGAAAAACATCATGAATACCAGACAAGGATGGAGGAAGAGCGAGTCGATAAGCAAGATTGCCTATCTTCTTGAGAATCTTATACGGCCCAATAAATCGCGGAGATAACTTTCCTCGCTTGCCAAATCGTATTGTGCCCCTGAAAGGTGAAATCTTCAAAAACACTCTATCTCCCTGTTCAAAAGACAATGGCCGTCGTCGAATATTCGCATATCTGGTTTGTCTGTGCTGCGCTGTTCTCGTTCTCTGCTGAATCAACTTCACCTTCTCAGTCATCTATCTGATCATATCCGGTCCCAATTCAGGCTCTGACACATCTTCCCAGTAAAATGGCGATCGACACTTCTTCCCATACAATGCTTCAAATGGAGCCATCTCTATACTTGTCTGATAACTATTGTTATAAGAGAACTCCACAAGTGATATAGAATCTTGCAATGTAACACCAAAATCAAGTATCACAACTCTAAGCATATCCTCAAGAGTTTGAATAGTTCGTTCAGATTGACCGTCAGTTTGAGGATGATAAGCAGTACTCAAATGTAAGCGCGTACCTAGAGCTTCCTGTATGCTATGCCAAAAGTGCGAAGTAAATCTAGGATCTCGATCAGATACAATCGACTTTGGCACACCGTGAAATCTTACCACTTCTCGAATATTGAGATCTGTCATTTGATCATGACGATAAGTCATTCGATAAGGAATAAAGCACGCAGGTTTCGTCAATCTGTCTATGATGACCCAAATAGCATCGCAACCTCGAGATGATCGTGACAATTTTGTCACAAAGTCCATAGAAATGTGATCACATTTCCATTCAGGAATAGATAGACTCTGTAATAAGCCACCTGGTTTTTTTCTCTCAGCCTTCACCTGTTGGCAGTTCAAACATTTTGATACAAATTCAGTCACATCAGACTTCATTTGTTTCCACAAGTACTGATTCTTCAAATCGTTGTACATTTTTCTGCCTCCAGGGTGAATACTGAATCGACTACAATGGGATTCTTTCAATATATGTTGTCTCAAATCTGAAAGATCGGGAACAACCACTCGATTATTCACATACAGAATATAATAATTACTAACCTTGTACTCAGACTGATGTCCTGATCTGATCATTTCAATCGACTTCTGTACACTCAAATCAGATTTCTGTGCTTCTTTGATTCGAATCAACAACTCAGGCTCAACACTGATAGCACAAATTATCATCGGTCTTCTTTCTGTCTCAAATATATATCCAGAAATACATCAATCTTCAATCAAATTAGATACACCTATAGTAGATAAGGATAAGGCACATACCTTCCTACTTAGGGCATCAGCTGCTGCATTTGAATTCCCTGGATAATATTTGAATTCAAAGTCGAAATCCTTCAGTAAATCGAGCCATCTTCGTTGTCTCATGTTCAGTTCAAATTGTGAAAATAGATACTTCAAACGTTTGTGATCAGAAAATATTTTGAATTTCTCACCATACAAATAATGTCGCCAGATCTTCAATGCAAAAACAATAGCTGTCAATTCAAGATCATGAATTGGATATCTGACTTCATGTGGTTTCAGTTGTCGAGATGCATAAGCGACAACATGTCCTTTCTGCATCAAAATACATCCCAAACCTCGGTGAGAAGCATCACAATAAACAATAAAATCACCAGTACCTGAAGGGATTGTCAAAACTGGTGCTGTAGTCAACCTCTTCTTCAGCTCAAGAAAACTGGTTTCACATGCTTCAGACCACACAAATGATGCATTCTTTTGTGTAAGCTGTGTAATAGGCTTTGCAATAGACGAGAAGTCTTGGATAAATCGACGATAATATTCTGTCAAACCCATAAAACTTCGAATTTCCGGCACAGATGTCGGTCTCTGCCAACTAATAACAGCTTCAACTTTGCTTGGATCAACTGAAATACCATCTCCTGATATAATATGACCCAGAAATACCACACGTTTCAACCAAAACTCACATTTGGATAGCTTCGTATACAGTTTCTCTTCTCTCAACGTCTTCAAAACTGTTCTCAAGTGGTCAGCATGATCACATAAATTCTTCGAGTAAATCAAAATATCATCGATAAATATGATAACGAAATCATCTAGATACTTTTGGAATACTCTATTCATCAATCCCATAAAAATTGCTGGTGCGTTCGTTAAACCAAAAGGCATGACTATAAATTCATAATGGCCATACCTGGTTCTAAAAGCAGTGTTAGGGATATCTTCATCTCTTTCCCTCAGTTGATGATAGCCGGATCGCAAATCAATCTTTGAATATACTGACGAACCCTGCAATTGATCAAATAAATCATATATACGAGGTAAAGGATAGCGATTCTTTACCGTTGCTTTGTTCAATTGCCGGTAGTCAATACATAATCTCATCTGTAGTGACCCTGCATGGAATCACCTACTAACTAGCAACTAATAACATGCATTAAAACTTAATACAGCAAAATTCTTAACAGAGTAAAAACGTGCGGAAACATAATCCATAATTTACATATCAGCTTAGTAAAACATATACAGGCTTAAATCTGTAGTGATACAACCATATTGAAATGCTTAAAATAAACTGTCTAAAACATTTATACAGCTAAACAAATCATGTTGTATAAAATTTCCTGAAAAGCTCCGGCTCCCTAGTCCTGCCTCGAGCTACCGGCTCCGTCCATCCTGCGACCTGCCCCGTGGAATGGGTGTCCAAGATAACAACTAGAACGTGAACGCTAACGCTAACGCCCAGTACATAAACATGAGTAAACATATGTATATGATGCATGCAACATGATGACTGGTAAAGAGTCATCTGAAAAGTCATGCTCAGTACCGGCGCCACATGAGTGCTGCCACCGCACGGATCAACCTCTGAGTGCAACCACACTCGTCTAGTACACCAGAGTATTCAGACATACATGTCCCCGCCGTCGCGGTACTCTCAATGACAGACTATCGAGTATAGAGCTAAGCGGCTCTATAATCAGGTATAACAAGGTATAGGCTCAACGTGTATGTGCACATGATATATGAATATTAGAAAGCGGCAAAACATACATCATGCCACATAATAATGCCAAATAAATGCAACATATAAACATGTATACTCGCTGGCAATCTTAGTCAATCTGTATGTACCTAACACCGAAGTCTGAACTAAACTAGAAGAAGACAACCCCTAGCTGTCCTAGGTCAACTCCCGACCTGGTCTGCTCTCAAGCCCGACCCGACCTGCTCTCTTGGTCCGACCCCGAGCTCTTCCTTTCCAAGCTCCCGAGCTACTCCTTCCCGAGCAGAAATATGAATTAAGATGGAAGTGATGTGAAAATAACTGAACTTCCAGCTCCTATTTATAGACAAATATCTGGGGTGTTCGGGATTCTCAAGCTAAGGTCGAGACGTCTGAGCTCCTATATGCACGCCACGTATCAAATGCTTGAGCTGAGTCACTACCATTTTTGACAGCTCAAGCTTAGGCGCCAGCAGTCATACATGCAAGCGTCCACACACCTGCCTGCCTGTCCTTGAGGGTTCAGGCTTGTACATGCTCTGATTTTGGTTGACAAGTGTTCATTCCCGACCTGAACACAATGTGCTCTTCCCATGACCGAACACTACCTTGGCCTTGCACAACACTTTCTTGAACTCTTAGACCCGAGCTACACATTCTCTTGGCCGAGATCTTAAGTCCAAGCCCTCCATTTTTTTGAGCACCCAAGTCCCGACCCGAGCCATGTCCTTTCTTGGATGAACCCCTAATAGCCGAACCCTCCTTTGGTTCCCATCATGACCGACCTGAGCCCCAAGGAAACATCCGAGCTCAAACCAAGCTCCAAACCCGAGCTAAATCCACCTCCACGCCCGAGCCCTAGCCCAATGCCCGAGCCCTAGCCAAAGCCACACACACACGGCCAAGCTCTTGATGCTCAACCATGTCCGACCCGAGCCACTCATGACAGACCCGAGCCCATGGTCAAATCCATCAACCCTAGATCATTCTCATACCACGTGTTCTTGATTTGTTTAATTAGTAACCCTTAATCATGTTTAACATATTATTATCTTAAAATGGAATCTGGGTTACTACATCATCGATCCGTCCTTCTTTCTAACAAACAACACCGGAGCTCCCCAGGGCGAAACACTCGGTCTGATATATCCCTTGGCCAACAATTCTTCAAGTTGGTCCTTCAACTCTTTCAACTCTGTCGGTGACATACGATAAGGTGCTTTCGATATCGGCTGTGTACCTGGCATCAACTCAATGCTGAAATCTACCTCTCGATATGGCGGCAATCCCGGAATCTCGTCAGGGAAAACATCAACGAATTCGCTAACCACTGGCAAGTCAGCCAATTGTGGGCTAGTCTTCAATATATCGATTGCATAAATAAAAAATCCCTATGCCCCTTTCTGTAATAAATCAGTCATAGAAAGAACAGATATCAAAGGAATTTTGGCTCGTGATCCCTTACCGTAGAATTTCCATTCATCAGCCATATCAGGTCTGAATCTTACCATTTTTTGAAAACAGTCAACTGTAACTCTGTACTTGGTTAACATATCAATACCGATTATACAATCAAAATCAGACAAACTGAGTACAACACAATCAACCTCAATCTCATGACCCTCAGACTGTAATATACAATTTCGTATAGACTTCACTGATATGATACCTCTTCCCAACGGAGATGAAATAGATATTACAATAGCTAAAGGTTCAATAGGCAACTTGTGTAATGCAACAAATTGCTCAGAAATAAATGTGTGTGATGCACCAGTATCAAATAAGACATAGGCAGGATAACCATAAAGGAAACAGTTACCTGCAATCACATCATCTGGTGCAGCTTGTGCTTGCCCTTCAGTCAGTGCAAATACTCGAGCTTGTTTCCTCTGTTGCTGGCTCCCAGCTTGATTTCCTCCAGTACGGCTCTGTGCTGATGGCTGAGGTTGGAATGAATGCACTGATGATTCTTGCCTCTCTGGTTGTGTCATGGTTCGAGAACCACTTGCACCCTGTGCACCTCCAGAACCTCGCTGTGGGCATACTCTCGCAAAATGACCCGGT
This sequence comes from Henckelia pumila, assembly GCF_033568475.1. Lineage (NCBI taxonomy): Eukaryota > Viridiplantae > Streptophyta > Magnoliopsida > Lamiales > Gesneriaceae > Henckelia > Henckelia pumila. Next base: position 144,055,497 of record NC_133123.1, on the reverse strand, counting down.
TGTTGACAAATGTGGCAACTGCCAAACACTCTTTTGCATTGCTCATTGGTATGACGTCCCCCACATTTGGAACAATAAACATCAGAAGTACCGAATTTCTGTCCACCTCTGAACTGTCTGGATCCACTGGAACTAGAAGAGCTACCACCTGGACGCTTAAACTGTTTGCTTTTGTTCTTAAAGAAATTTTTCTTACCACTTCTACCACCTCCAGCATCAAATCGAGGTGGTGGTGAAATCTGTGACTGCTCTTGCGGTGATCTCATCGGCTGTGGCACAAACTGTGTTCCTCGTTGCCTTAGTATTCCTGCTTCACCCCCCCTTTGCACGATTCAGAGCATCGGCAAAGGTATTCGGTCTTCCCGAATTAACAAGAGTGAATACATCGGGATTCAAGTCATTGATAAATTGATCGGCTTGAGCTTCATCTCTAACAGCAATATGTTGAGCAAACTTCAACAAGCTAGTGAACTTTGCAACATATTCTTCGATATTTAACTGTCCCTGATTCAAACTTGCAAACTCTGCTCCTTTGTCCTTTCGATAAGAAACAGGAAAGAATCGTTGATAGAAAGCAGTTCGAAATACTAACCAGGTAATAACAGTACCTTGATTTTCAAACGCTCTCTTCGTCGCTATCCACCAACTCTTTGCAAGGCCATATATTTGATGAATCACCAGTCTCACATGACGATCATCTGTATAGTCGAGGGATTCAAATAAATGCTCGATATCCTCAAACCAATTCTCACAATCAACAGAATTTTCAGTTCCTTGCAACATTGGTGGTTTGAATGACTGGAATCGTTTCAAAAGTTTCTCTATCGTATTAGCATCATCAAACACATCAACAGAAGTAATACTCTGTCCATGTTCAGGTGTTGTCACTGGTATCTGTGCAGCATTAGTCTGCTCTGGCTGATTCATTGTCAAAGTCTGTCTAGTAGTCGGTGCTGGTCGGGGAGGCATATCTGGTAATCAAACAGATTAGTGTACAATTCATCATCACATCATAACACAATTCTGTTTCAGTCCCTCCTCTGATAAGCACAAAATGCCTTCTCAAAAGATCGAGTTCTGATTCAATTGCAGTCTAACATGCTTCCACTGATATCAGATAACAGATAACATGCAAGTCTTAAAGCTGTAAATCAATTCAGATAATAAACATGCTTCAAGAATATAGACATAATTAAATCAAAATAGGAGACTCGATCTACCCCGCTCATCTATTCTCAGTCCGAGAAACTTAGCGCTCTGATACCACCTGTTGTGGGGACCTCGGGTTGCTAATACAAATTAGGGCAATTAACGATTAATAAACAATTAATCATGTATTTAAAAGAATACTCAAACCAAATAAATTTTTTTTTTAAATATTGCACCTCGCTCGATCGGTAAAATCCTACCGATCGAGCGGGCAAGGGATCTCATCCCTCGGGTCTGAGCAAATCTTGGCCTCGCTCGATCGGTCAAATCTTACCGATCGAGCAAGCAAGAAAATTTAAGTTTCTGCTCAGCAATAACAGGCCTCGCTCGATCGATGAAATCCTACCGATCGGGAGGCCTCTCTGCACAAAAAATCTGCAGAAATGTTTTGTGCTGTCAAAACTTGGATCAAAGCATAAATCCTCAACAAAAATGGATTCTACACATGCTATAAAATCTGGAAATATGCATACATACATATATGAAGTTTCAAGCATCAATCCATGCAATTATTACATCAAACGGATAGTTATAAAGGCATTAAACTATCAACTACACAAAGTGTACTTCAAGGAATAATTCTTTTACAAGTTTGATGCTAGTTCAACTATCATACATCATCTATAACCCGAGTTCTCACTTGCTAATTCTTGTTCCCAACCTATCAATGTCGTCGTTGACTAGCTCCTGCCCCCTCTGTTGTCATGCACACATACAAAACAAAGCAACAGCCGGATAAACTCCGGTGAGAAATCATTCCCAGTATAATCGACATATATAAAGCGTTAAATAAATCATATCGACTCTAATTATAATAGACTCAAAAATAGAGTAAATAACGCATATATCGATTAAGAATTGATTCATATCACGTCGTTGCCATCAAGATTCGTAAACAATCTTGACATGGATATCCATCTATCGAAATCATTTCGGATTCGAAAATAAGGTCAAAATCCGACCTCGGCATAGAACCAATTCAATAACATCTCGTATCATAATCATATCGACTCAAATCAAAGATCCACTACCTGGGATGGATCGACAACATCAAAATCAAATCAAAACATAACCAAGTATGTGGTTTTGGCGGGACAACTCAAGAATAATCGATCTTGAGTTTCAAACTCCCTAACTCGTGATGTCGTCATTATACCTTCGTATATCTTGATTCTGAACACTTCCAATCTAAAATATAACAATCAGAACAATCATGTCAAACTTCATTCAAGATGATCAATCCATAATCGGATCAAACTCATCAATATAGCGTCAATACAATCACTTCAAACCTCCAGCAAACTTCCTCGGTTCAAAGTCGGACTTCCTGAGTTGATAGAGCTTGAAACTAATCTGTAATGTAACTATTATTATCAAGAAGTATTAGTATACAATCACAAGATCCTCAGCTCAATCATAGGCTATCAAAACAACTTCACAACCTAAACCGACGCGTAGCGATTGAAAATCGGTAACTGACGAAATATCAAACATTTCCCGACTTCGAATACAATCCATATGCATATCACAATAGCAATAATCACTCATATAACCATATAAAAGCAGCTATAACCATCGAACACAAGCTGAAAATCAGGATTAAGTACAAGCAACATGAATTTTTCAACCCGGTTTCGATATCGGAATAAATAAACGCCGAAAAACATATACATATCATCAATATCTGATATCTACCAACTTTCGAGCTTCAAAACATACCGAAAGATATAAAAACTTACACTAGATCGAAGTCCTCGTCGCAAGAATTCCAGAACACTTTTCGGAATCAAAATCGGACGATCGGAGCAAAAGTTACAAAAATTTGAAAGTCAAAATTCTAAAGAAAAGAGAAGGGTATCGGATTGCTCTGTTCTGAAATTCTGAATTCAATATGCAATTCACACGTGACATGCTGATACATCTATTACAAATCAAATATGTATTCAAATAATTGCAATTTAGTCTCTGAAACTTCATAAATTGCAATTCAGTCATCGGCCCTTATTTTAATTTAATTTCAATCCTAAATAATTTAATAATATTAGAATTTAAATCGAAACTCTAAATATTCCCAAATTAAATATACTCAGATTAAAATTAAATAATCTCGGATTAAATTAAATAATCTCGGGCCTTACATATATAAATAAGTAGTATAATGTAATAAAAAATAAATAAAAAATGATAGTTAAAATAGTATTGGATTTGATTGATTGATTATAGTTTATTTGATTTGATTGATTACATTTTATATAAAAATGTTAAATGACTATTTTGTCCATTTAATATTAAATAAAATAAAATTTATATTATTTATAAGGGGTAATATAATAATTTAAATTCAATTATTTGATTGACGTGAGATAAATAATTAATGATTTGATTGATGTAAAATAAATAGTTAATATATGGATAAATAATATGATGAGAAGAACATGAGATAGGATGAGATAAGTTATACATTTATTAGTAATACTGTGAACAAAATGGTGTAATAAAATATTTTGTTACGATCGTTTATATTTTTATATATATTCAATAAACATGCCAAGTGGGAAGAGTATAAATGAAGCAACCACTTGGGAATTGAGATGTTTGGGAGAGCTTAAAAGCTCTTGCAAAATGCTTATAAGTTGTTTTAGAGTTATTAAGCTCTCAAATTTTGTTTGACAAAAATTTTTAAAAACAGCTTATAATCTGTCAAAATAAGTTGTTTGACCGCATATAAGCTGTTTTTAATAAAGTAAGGGGGGGAGATACTTTTTTCAAAAATATATTATTTTAATATTCTATCTCTAAAAAATATCCTTAAATATTTTCATAAATCTCCATCATATCTTCCACCCATTAAATATTAAATATTATTTTTTAAAAAAATTACAAATCACATAAATTTTTCTAAATTAAAATATTAAAACAATTTTATTTTTTAATATATGTTTATTCTAAAACTATTTTCGTTTGTGTATAACTCAAAATTTTATTTTCATAGAATTATACCATTTTTGGTAATTTTGACAATAAAAAGATCTTATAATACCAAATATATCAACATCTTTAAGTTGTTTAAAATAAGTTTACTCAAACACTTTAACAGCTTATTTTTAAAATAAGTTTTAACAGTTTATAAGCTCGTAAAACAGCTTTTAAGCACTAGGAGCTTATTGGCTAAACTTATTAAAAAGGGCTTATAAGCTCCTAGAGCTTAAAAGCTGTTTTACGAGCTTATAAGCTGTTAGAACTTATTTTAAAAATAATCTGTTAAAGTGTTTGGGTAAACTTATTTTAAACAACTTAAAGATTTTGATATGTTTGGTATTATAAGATCTTTTTATTGTCAAAATTACCAAAAAAAGTATAATTATATGAAAATAATATTTCGAGTTATACATATACGAAAATAGTTTTAGTATTAAATATAAAATTATTTTAATATTTTACTTTAGAAAAATTAAATGTGATTTGTAATTTTTTTTTAAAATAATATATAATATTTAATGGGTGGAGGATATGATGGAAATTTATGAATATATTCAAAGATATTTTAGATAGATAGAATATTAAAATAAGATCTTTTTGAAAAAAGTACCCCTTTACTTTTTTAAAAACAGCTTATAAGCTGTCAAACAACTTATTTTGACAGTTTATAAGCTGTTTTTAAAAATTTTTGCCAAACAAAAATTGAGAGCTTAAAAGCTCTAAAACAACTTATAAGCTGTTTGAAAGAGTCATTAAGCTCTGCCAAACACCAAAAAAATATACAATACCTCGAGAGAGTATGAATTATAATTTAAGTTTGTCATGAGTACGGTCACATACTTGCATTTCAAATTTCTAATCCACCATTCAATTATATTTTCTTTTTTAATATGCGTGCATCAATCAAATAAATAAACGCGACGATAGAAATATATTCAGTTTAATCTAAAAACATGTGACACTGACCAACATTAACAAACCAATAATAAGATTAACTAGATATTCTAATACGTAGGAACCATAATATTAAATTAATAACTTTCCCGAGGTCGTGAATAAGAATCCCGGTATCTTTTATCACGTGCCTGAACAAAATCAACCAATTAGTATGGGTACCGTTTGGTACATGAGATGAAAGTGGGATGATACACAAATTTTTACTCATCTCATGTTTCTCTCATTTTTTTTAACCCAATGATATCTCATGGCCCGGTATGACATTAGATGTAGACTTGATGACAAATACCTCTCAACTCATGATATTAGTGGAGGATGAATGTCATATAAGTTTCCGGTTCAGTCCTAAATGTTTGAACGTTCTCGGTTTGGTCCCAAATATTTTCCAAAAATTTCCGTTTCAGTCCTAAATGTTTTTATGTTCCCGGTTTGGTCCCAAATATTTTAAAAAATTTCCAGTTCAGTCCTAAATATTTTAGGTTCCAGATTTCGTCCTAAATATTTTTCAAAAGTTATCGATTTGGTCCTTCCATCTACAAACAAGTGATAAAAAAAAAACTTACAAACAAAAGACAAAGTTAAATAAAATAGAAGCTAATAATAATAATAATAATAATAATAATAATAATAATAAATGAACAAGAATTTCTTTCAAATGAAAATATAATATAAATTATGCAAAATAAAATTATAGAATAAAAAAATAATTGAACCGTGCAATCTTATAGTTAAAAAAATTATCAATCACAAACAAATAAACAAATGTTTTATCAAATAACTAGTATTACTTATTTCACAAAATATTTGAAATTTTCAACAAATTTTTCAAGAGAAGAATACTTATGGTTAACAATTGAGAAAATATAATGAATTATTTGACCACTGTTGAAGTAGTGATATGAAATTAAGTTTTATTTAATAGTAAATTTTTCTCAAATACTAATTTTTTTAAATTATAAAAAAAGTTTTAAAAAGATATATATCTTTTTTCAACCTCCAGATTTTTTTTTAAATGTGCAAGCATCGTGAATGAGAATATAACAAAATTAATAGAAATGTGAAATAACATCATTAAATTTTAATTCCTCAAGTTTCGTTTATTTTATTTAAGTTTTTATTTTGTAACACCATGAATTTAATATTTTCATTTTGAACATTGTGTAAAATTGATTTAAATTTGGATAACAACTCTAATAAATTTGTGTTTTATTTACAACTTGTTTAATGTTAAATATATAATAAATAATATAAAACTCAATCATAAATGATATAACACTACGCGGTGTTAGTTTTAACACACGAGTAGATGGAAGGATCAAATCGGGAACTTTTGAGAAATATTTGGCACGAAATCGGCAATGTAAAAATATTTAGGATTGAACCGGAAACTTTTGGGAAACATTTAGGACCAAACCGGGAACGTATAAACATTTAGGACTGAACCGAGAACTTCTGAGAAACATTTAGGATCAAACCGGGAACGTCCAAACATTTAGGACTGAACCGAGAATGTGTCCAAATATTTAGGATTGAACCGGGATTTTTTCCGAATAAACACAATAATCCTACAAAATTAAAAACATACAAAACAACATATTATCCATATCTCATCATATTTTTATTCATCTATCGTACATTTCATCCATAAAACCAAACAGTATCATATAGTATTAAAATTTTAATTTGTCCAAAATCTTAATTAGTATTATTATTGTACGAATTCATCTTTCTATTAATCAACCTCAAATCGTCAAAATATTAAGCACTCATTTGAAATTTAAAATTAGTTGATGGCCTAATTAAATACCTATAATTTTTAGGATAAATGTTATAGTATTTAGTTTTGCTTGCGGTAGTAAGCTTTTTGTCGTGTTTAGGCTAGAGAGTCGAGACAACATATAACCTCGATACAATTAACCATATTATTTCCATCTAATTTATTATTCATTAATTGTAATTGCTACGTCTCAAATAACATGAAAAGTCGTTGGAATTTGATCCGATGGACCTCATTCTCCGCCCTTTATTTAATCCAGCTTCATCTAATTTCTAACTTCCAAGTAACCAAATGGAGTAAATAAAAGTAGTGTTGAATTTTATTTTATTTTTTGGGTTGATTAATCTTTTATAACTAAAAATTCGTGAAAGCTATTAAAAAATTTGTCATCTTCTCCCTCCAATGCCTGGAATCACTATGCTTTTATATAGACATTTCCTTCATTAAATCTCATGTTTTTTGTACAAATTAAGTACGTACGTAAATATAACTGAACTCGTGACACTAATTAATTAATATTTTAATATGTAGTTTGTAATTTATCTTCCCACAGGCAAGTAAACAACCTACAGAGAATGCAGCGTCTTGGGAATCGAGATCACGTTGGTCCAATGAACCAACAGCCTTTAATATATATAAAATTACATAATATTGTGGAAATAGTCAATCCCAAACTAGAGTTTACAAGTAGACCACGTTATAATAATGTTATATAGTCGTTTGTCTGTGCAGATATATACTGGCATGCAAGTTAATTCTTGATTAGACAGTTAAATGCACAATTAAATTCTTCTTTAATTTTAAAAAAAGAAAATGAAATTATTAATAAATAGAGCAGATAATTAAGATGTGCATGCAGAGCCATGGGATGAATATTATATATATATATATATATATATATATATATATATATATAGGTGAAGCATTTAATTTGTCGTGTTTTTTCAAGGCGTGCATCGTTTTCCTGTCTACGCCTCGGAAAGTACCATCAAATGTCAGCCGCAATGGAGAAAGAAACCCCCTCTTTTTTTCTTCTTTCTCCCCCGCCCTTAAATTACTCTAATTAATTGCAAATTGATTATATATATACATATATCCTACTTTTTCTTGGTCGTATCAAACTTTTTCTTGAAAATTATATTCTCCTAGTTCAAATAATCCCTCTATATAATTTGATATTATATGTTTTTACATCCCAAAAAACTATATATATATAAAATAATAATCAATCAAGCAATTTTTCCATCTGGCATGAGTAATAATAATAATAATAAACAAGAAAATATAGGTTGGGCGTAGGATTAGCTAGGTATCAGAAATAAAAACAAATTCTTCTGTGTGTGTGTGTGTGTGTACGAAGTATATATTATTGATATATATGGCACGCTTACTACCTAGCTAGCTAGCTAATGACTATACTATATCTTATCAACATTTGACTCGCAGTTGCCTAAGGAATAAAAGGCCAACTTATCTGTTTCTAGGCTTCCCTTCACCCATCCATATATCACAAACGGGTCATGAAATCTTTTTTCCAAAGTAATGCGTTACTTACTTTCGAAGATAATGAGTTTTTTTTTTCCTACAAAATTTCTATGTAAAATATTAAAAATACCAATTCATTCTCGTGAAAATATAATGGATCTTCCAACGTTTTACTTATTACAATAGTTGCACATGCATTTTAACCTTTGGTGCAAAACTATAAAGATAATTGTATTTTTTTGTTCACATTGTCAAACCGCTTACAAATAAAAAAGCCTCAAATTGCGATGAGAGTAGCATGTGGTAAAGCATTTCTCAAGGATCGTATAGTATTTATACCTAATCACATGTAACGTTATACAAATTGATGCAAAAAACATCATACAAAAACACTTCAAAACTCAATAAATTCATTAGCAACATACAAAAATAGTAATAAAAAGTTAACAACCTTTGTAATATCGCCAAATCATGTTGTGTCTCGGCCATCTAGCCAGCCCATGCCGAGGACTCTATTTTTAAAAATTAAAAAATAAGGATATTATATTGGATTAGGTAGCCGAGATTTTAAAAAAATAGATATTAGAATTCTCAATTCTGATGAAATTACTATGATTTTAGTTTGCGGAGACGTTTTTTTACTATCCGATCATCACATGTCCGACACCTTAAATTAATTCTCTCAATTTTTGATAAATATATGTCAGTAATCGATAATTGAAAATAAAAATTTAGGGCTTGAAAGGACATAAATCACATGAATTCATGTACCGCCTATGATAATAATACAGATTCGAAATAATGAAATATGGAGCCAATAAAATCTTGAAAATATCTCGTGTCCCTCTCCATTATTAATTTAACTTTTGGATAAGAAGAAAGGTTGATTGAAATGATTTATTAATTGTTCATGGTGGAGCCAATTACTTCCAGTAGTACGTACGTACAATATTTAAAAATTGTATTCCCAAATATATAGGTAAGTTTGATTTGTTACCCAAAAAAAAAAGTTAATTATTAAATGAAATGTTGTAAAATTAATTATAATACCTAAAGTTTAATTACAGTAGAGGTTAACATAATACCAAATCTTGTCCCAACCTATCCCTGTCGGCAAACGGGAAGCTGACCCCGTAATCCATATATCTCCCGACAAAACACGCACAAACACACAGTAATACTTTTCTAGTTTTCTTGAACTTTTGTTTACTTATTATTTACGAAAACAGAAGAATTTTCTCACTCTCTATGACAATAAAATATAAAAGAAAAGGTCGTTAAATCATATTGAAACCGTATGGTAAATAAAAACTGGTCTTTCATATATCATATATCATATATTCATAGCATATCCTGCTCAATAAAATATAGCTTTCAAATAACATACTTAAACATATGTTTAATTACCATCAACTACAATTTATAATAAAATTTGATCATATATTAACGAGATAAAAACGAAATAAATTAAATATTTTATTTCGACAGTTAACTATTAAATTTTGTTTCAGAGATATCTTAATATAAATTTGAATAATTTATATCCAAAAAAATTTGACATCAATTGATATTTCCAAAAAAAAATTTTGTTCTTCTCATTAATTATATCCAAAAAACATTAATTTTCTCCACACCGATGTTAAATCAACATCTTATTTCATGTATGCTAATTATCAGTTTGCGTATATACACACCTACCAAATTTTATTTTATTCTTTTATCTTTTTTTTGTTAATTATAAAACAAATCATAGTTCCAAGAATATACTTAGAAATGATATTATTTCCAGAGGTATATATATGATATTAATTTAGTAAAACAAAATTAAAATTTGACAAAGTTGAGTGTATCGTGGATTAAAACGGGACCATTTAGGTTGAGGAGTGGCCATACACCACCATCCACCCTCAATTGACTCGTCTACATCACCCACTTTATATAACTTTTATTTTTTATACAAACAAATTGTTTTTATCTCTTCTTGTTTTTTAGTGATCAACAAACAATACTTGATAATATATAAATGTTTTGATCTCACAAGCAATCACCATAAACATTTATATAAAAGTTTTTTTATGAAAAAAAAATTATGCGAAGAATAACAATTGTCTCATAGAATACAAGCCCCGTACGACTTGATTTTTCATTAATTATAACTGAACTATTCACGTGCCATTCCAGTTTCTAACCATTTTTCATTCATAATATTTCAGCATATTAATTTATCATCCAATTTCGGGATAATTGCATTCGGCCCCCTTGTACAAATCCTAATTATCACGAAACCCCCTATGAAAAATTAATAGGCTAATATGCCCTTGAATTTTTAAATATTTTGCTCATAATCCCCTGCAGTCAATGTTGTAAATTCACGCGTGATAAATACAATTGTTTATGATATTCGAAATCCCCTACGAAAAATTAATAGGCTAATATGCCCTTGAATTTTTAAATATCTTGCTCATAACCCCCTGCAATCAATGTTGTGAATTCACGCATGATAAATACAATTGTTTATGATATTTGATTTTTTGTGCACATCATTTGACTAATTTACCCTCCATCTTGAGGCCGAAAATATTTTTGTTCCTCTCTTATCTTCCATATAATAAACATTGAATTTTTCATTAAAAATATATAGCTTTCCATAATTAATTCCTAAATACTAGCTTATTATTTTTATATATATAAATAATATATATTTATAAATATAATATATATATATATATAACTTCTAATTTTTTGGAAATAAAAAAACAATTTATTGTATTTTAAAAAAATAAATTATCTCTCTATTTTTAATTGAAGTACATTATATTAATTAATAATTGTTTTGAAAATTGTATCGCATTGTGTTGAAAAAATGTTGATCTTTAAATTCACAATATTGATTTTTCAGGAAATTTTTTTTTGCCAAAGACAAATAGATTGCACTAGTGAGTTAAATTTAATTAGTAAAATCAAATTAGATAACACGAGTAAGTTAATTTAAAAAAATTTCCATTCAAAAAAAATAGCATAATAAATTATAGATAAAAGTGAAAACAAATTATATTAAAAATATTGTAACAGAATTTTTTTGTTTTGATTATTTTCCTACAACCGTCTATAATTTTAAAATAGAGTACACAAGTGAGTTATATTATAATTTTGTCTCCATTAAAAAAAAAATCACCATCTTAAATGAAATAAATTGTGTTAGTATTATATTAAAACAAAATTTACTAAACATTTTGTACTTTCAATATTATTAAAATAATAATATATTCTAATTCTTTATAATAAATGAAATTTATATTATTTAATATTTTATTATTTAAATTTAATATATTATTTATTAAAAATAATACGTATGAACCAACTATATTATTTATTACTTTCCTTATTCTAATTTTATTTTTATTTTTAGTTTTAAAAATATAAATATGGATCGGGCTTCTTCTTGCAGCAATTTCTCTTTTGTTTTCATTTTTATCTATAATTTATTATGCTAATATTTTTTGAATGGAAAAATTTTTAAATTAACTTACTCGCGTAATCTAGTTTGATTTTACTAATTAAATTTAACTCACTTGTGCAATCTACTTGTCTTTGGAAAAATTTTGTTTCCTGCAAAATCATTATTGTGAATCTAAAGATCAATATTTTTTCAAAATAATAAAATACAGTTTGCAAAACAGTTATTATAATGTACTTCAATTAAAAATAGAGATACAATTTATTTTTAAAAAATACAATAAAATATTTTTTTCTGACCAAAAAATTAAAAGTTATCATCGTGTATAAATATATATTATATTTATTAATATATATTATTTGTTTATTTATATATATATATATAATAAATAAATAATATGCTAGTATCTAGGAATTAATTATGGAAAGCTATATATTTTAATGAAAAATTCAATGTTTATTATATGCAAAATAAGAGAGGGAAAAAAAAAAGAATATTTTAGCCTCAAGATGAAAGGTAAATTAGTCAAATGATGTGCAAAAAAAATCAAATATAATAAACAATTGCTTTTATCACGCGTGAATTCACAACATTGATTGCAGGGAGTTATGAACAAAATATTTAAAAATTCAAGGACATATTAACTTATTAATTTTTCATAGGAAGTTTTGTAACAATTAAGATTTACACACCCTCCAATTTCCTCATTCCATACATTATAAAGATATAACATTCAATCAATTCGAAAAAAATCCGATCCTCTGTAATAAATGTGATTAACTCTCGAATCATTTATTTCATATAAAAGAATTTGAAAAATGAAAAAAAAAAATTCAATAAATGTGACTGGTTCCATGGATATATTTAGCCTAAGACAAGTATCCTCTAGCGAAACAAGTTGACCAGTAAATGCAATAAAGTTGCGATTTTTTTTCAAGTGATGTGACAATGTTTGGCACAATTAAATTCTTTGAAAAATGAAAAATTGTGCAAATTTTGCAGCGTGATATACAGTGAATGAAGTGATAACATAGCTTGTCACAAACATCACAGACAGCTTCCCTTGTAGCGCTGTTCCTCTCTCCAATAATTTTTCCTTTGACAAACATCAAACTCACTAAGCAAACCCAGTGTGTCATTTCCCCTTTTTAGCTCTTCGTAACCAAACAAAGCACCAAAAGATACAGACTTCATAAAATGTTCTTTCCTCCAACCAACAAAGCTTCTGTCTCCGAATCACACCACCCATTTGTCCATTTTAGATCCTTGTAATCTTGATTGCTCTCATTCTTTATGGATTTTAGTCTGCTGGGATTGGATTGTTTGGAGTGCTCAAACTCTGAAGCTTCTAAAAATGGCAGCTTTGATTCAGAAAATGGAGCCGAGATTAAGAAGAATAAGTTTTGTGGATCTAGATTCTTAAAGCAAGACGGGGTTTTGAATGAAGAAGATTTCAGGGAGTCTAAAATGGCCAAAACTTCTTCTTGTGGTGAGGAAATGCTCAAAATTCCTCTGCAGATATCTAGCGACTGTAATTTCATCGAAGGCCAGCAAATGCTCAGCTTCTCTTCCTCAAACTCACAGAATGCCGCATTTCCTTATTTCCAACATACACCAAGTTCCTTTAGTAAAACATCAGGTTAATTAAAAATTTTGAATCTTTTCTTCGTAATCCACCAAAGTTTTCTGTTCCACTTTTAATGAGCATCCCTTTTGGGAGAGTTTACTTTTAATACGTACACATAGGTTTCTCCATTTGAGGGGTTTTTAGGTGTCTGAGCATCAAAGCTGGAACTAATCTATAAAGGGTAAAGTTTTTGATTTTGTAAGTGTATCTTGATGGGTGTAAAGAGTAGATACTACTGATGCTGTTCTTGTCGGAAGGTTTAGCTACGCGGGATTGGCGGAACTGTGTTACAGGGTGAAATCCCCAATTTTTAACTGTTTCATTCTTGTTCCTATTGCTTTCTTTTGTTCTTCCAAAGATAATTTTTGTGAGTGGTAACAATGTCCCCACCAACAACGTTCAAGATTTGTTGAAAGAACATGTACATCTCTTCCTAAAAAAGTAAAGTTGTCTGGTTCAAAATTTTGAAATCTTTTTTTTTTCCTCAAAGTTCAATATTTTGTAATTGTTTGCTTCAGGCTATGGCTCTACAGGAATTACTGGCGCTAGCATGTATGGGGTACTGTCTGGTGTTAAGGGCCCTTTTACTCCATCACAATGGATGGAGCTAGAACATCAAGCTTTGATCTACAAATATATCATGGCGAATGTTCCTATACCTTCCTATCTTTTGAATCCCATCAGGAAAGCTTTGGAGTTTGCTGGTTTCTCTACCTTTTCTGGGCTGAGATACAATGCTTGTGAGTTACTTTGCCACTTCCAACTTGTTGAAGTATGTTAATTTTGAGTGAGTGTGTGTGTGTGTGTGTGTGTAACGATTTACAGGTTAGTTTCCTTTATTCTACACCATCTCACTTGGCTTTCATATATTGGACTATGTGCTTATACATTGGATATGGACTTGCATTGTATGCTCTCATTTACATTATTGGTGCATTTATTAAAAGCCAGTGCATCGGTTTAGAAAATTTCGGTTGAAGTCTTGAGTTACATGTTGACATAGTCATCGAATATGTTTTACATGGTTTCTTAACAGTGGGATGGGGTGCCTTTCATCTTGGATTCCCCAACACTGATCCTGAGCCTGGAAGATGCCGCAGGACAGATGGAAAGAAATGGCGATGCTCTAGGGATGCAGTTACTGATCAGAAATACTGTGAGCGGCACATGAACAGAGGCCGCCACCGTTCAAGAAAGCCTGTGGAAGGCCAATCTGGCCATTCCGCCTCCGGTATTACTAAGACGAATGCCAAGCCGACACCAATCACTTCCTCTGCTTCGGCGTCTGTGGTGCCTGCCGGTGGTGTATCCAATAACCTTGGTCTCTCACATCGCCAACTCAATAACCAGCAGGTTGATGTATCCAATGCCAACAGGTAAATTATGCAGCATTCTATAGCTCTGCAGTGTGTGTGCTTGATTTTGGGTTGTGGCGAGTAAATCGTTAGAAAGTTTTAAGTTTTGATGCGCTCTGGAACTGAAATAACACTAGACACTGGCATGAAGTATTCCGTAGTGGGCGTTTCTGTCTGTGTTTCTTGTATTTATATTAAACCGCCCTTCATTTGTTTCCTTCTTCAAGTCTTCCAAACATGGATAACGTGGGCGGGGTGTATCAACATATGGCAATTCTCTCCAAGGCGTCTTCAGGAAAAAATCTCCAAGAAAATCATTGCTCCATCTCCAAAAAGCAGAGTGCATATGATGATGAATATTGTCACCGGGAGTTTGGATTAGTAAGTTCTGATTCTTTAATCAACCCTCTAAACAGGAGCTCAACCGGTGTGACTTGCAGAAACTACAGTGATGCCGACGTCAACAACGACAAAGACGACCCACAGCATTCTCTCCGGCAGTTCATGGATGAGTGGCCGAAAAACAAGTTGTCTGAACAACGCTCGGCTGTTCCCTGGCTCGAACCTGATCCACAGCCAGACAGAACACAGCTTTCCATCTCGATCCCAGTCGATACTTCAACCTTCTTGCCTCGATCATCTCCCACAACAAACAAACTTGAAACCTCTCTATTAACTTTATCAAGAGAACATCAAGCAGTCGAAGGAAGCTCGGGTGTTGGCTTGATGCCTGGCGAAAAACACCAAAGGGAAACAAATTGGATCCCGATTTCTTGGGAACCTTCGATTGCAGGTCCCCTGGGAGAGGTTTTGCACAACACAAATAACATCTCGATCGAGTGCAAGAACAATAAAGCACTCAATTTAATGGAGGGCTGGGATAATAGCTCTCATTTGGCATCATCCCCTACCGGAGTTTTGCAGAGGGGCGCATTCGGTTCACTTTCCAACAGCAGTGCCGGGAGTAGTCCACAGGCCGAGACCAACAAAAGCCTCGATGTCGTAAGTCTGAGAGATGGACTCATCGTTCCAGGTGTAACAAATCCGCGTAAACTGTGATGGTTAACTTGTTTCAAAAGTGACCAAGTTTTGGAACAAAGTTTGCATGTAATTTTATTTTTACTTGTTTTTATGGTTTTGTTGTGGGACCTTGATGCGAGGCATTTATTGCCTAATTTAATTTGTGTACTAAATTTGGATCAGTAGGTGTTATTTTAAAGTCACTGGCTAATAAATTAATAATGAATTATGTTCGGTGGATTGACATCAAACATTTTTCTTTAGGTTGGTTGGGAGGAATCATGCTAAGTAGGGACCTTGCTTGCATGGATCGGGTAAAGTTTATTTGGTGGATTTAAAATTCCAGCACCTTTTTAAGGCAAATTTGCCGTTGAGAGTTCTTATTGTAAGTTGAATTTGGTGGTTGGCCGCATCATGTATGAAGTTTCTATTTCCTATAGTTAGTAAATTACTCGATTCAAATATTCTAAAATCTTTTTTGTTTGTTTTTTCCTCTATTATGATAAATACTTAATAGAAAACACTAATTATTTCCTTTTGTAAATTCATATCAATTTTCCAACAGAACTCGTACCCATACATACATACATATCAAAAGGAAGGGTCCTACGGTGATCTTTTTCAATGAGTTGTTACTATTAGCTTGGAAAACTCGACCAATATTCAAGCTATACCACCTGAGAGACTATATTCAGAAAAGATATCATTCGCGCCTGTGGCAATATACGTAATGAGCTAAACAATTTAATGGACCCTGAAAATCTTATTCGAGGGTTCACGAAATCTTTTTTTTTTTTTACTTGCTTTATTATCTGAGTGGCCCAGGTACACTGTTCTACGATAGATATTTCGTAGAAGCATTAATTAAATTCCAGAGCTGATCGAACCAACACATCGGCCCTTTGTCGAATTTGAAATATACGGTTTCCAAGCGGACAAAACGTACAAAACATGTTCGAAAATTATTTTGCATGGGTCGGGTGCATTTCTGTGGCAAATGCAGTTTCATGAGTTAGCAACGTCTATATAATGATTTTGGCATGAAAACATAGAACGGGATATTTGAACACCCATTTACAAGAATAAATCGAAATACTTAACATCAAGTGATATATTAGAGCATATACTCTACAATATATATAAAAAAATCTAGTCAAATCTACTCGAACCGTAAGTACTGATCAAGCCCAAAATAGTTCAATTTCCAAGATACAATTGGGCTAACCACGAAAACTCAGCTCAAATCTGGACAGTGAATAAACAGCAAATATCCGGTTCTATCGTCCCATAGTCATATTATTAAGAAATCTCGGGGTATAAGGCGATGTACTTTATAAAATATTCCAGGCCAGTCAAGTTCTCTGACAAGTGACAAGCACTGAATTTATGCTAGGCCGGAGCAAATCCCACCAGCTACAAGTCTTGAACTCGTCCAATCCAACGATTGAAAAAATGTTATTGAGCTAGGATTCTACACCAAAATTGGAGACCATATATCCGACATAAAATATTCCTTCACATGTTGGAGTATTAAGCAAAGCACCTCAAATTTTTTAAATAAACCAGAACTATAATGCATTAATGCTTATAAATACTGTATAACTATATCAGTTAACTAATAAAACTCGAGCATTGTGTTGGCAGAAATTGACGCCATGGTGAGAAAGAAAAGCGAGACACTTCAGAGTTTAGAGCAGATGATGCAAAGAAATATCTTTTGTTAAAAGGAGAGACATGATACACATTAATAAGGACTTTGGAGGTGTGCGTAACCCTCGTTTCTAGCATCACTTCCGTCAAATCGGGCTTTAAACACCACCAGAAATTGATATGAGGAGTGGCCAAATACACATAGCAAATATAGTATGGTTTGCTATGCTGTTGACAAGACCAACTCCTTCTAATTACAAGTTTTCACCAACAAAAAAAAACTTCAAAAATAATAGAATACGTGATGGTGCGAGGTCGAGGCGGAAATAAAAGCAAGCATACTGAAGATCTTATGAACCAATAAATTAGTCGAACATAACCCCTCTCTTGGTAAGATAAAATAGGTGGCACAAAAGGGAAGGGAACTCAATCATTGTACATGCACAAATGCAATCACCTATACTCAATCCCAGATTCAAATTTCTCGAGCATTTCAATGTAAAATAGTATATAAAAAATTTCAAGTGGAACGATTCATCAAACAAGATACGATTTTTTATTCTGTACAAGGTTCAGGGGAGCATGACTTTAGATTTACAATGGCAATTAACAAGCTTTTTAGGATCTACTCTCATCCCCCATTTTCTCATGTGAATTCTCTTTTGATGGGTTTATTAGGAAGTAGAAACTTTCGAATCTTTACAACTCAACCGATTTATTTGAATAAGCTGTATATCCACAAATTAGAAATATTTTATCCGCACATATTTTTCCTAATTCCTACCAAAACAATGGATTTTGAAAAATCCATTCTCAAAACAAAACCTCCCATCCAAAGGTTTCACTCTCGTTTCCAACGTTTCCAACAGCATTATGTCCATGAATCACCATTCTGAGTGTCAATTATGACGCACAGTAGTAATCAGGGATTCAGGAACAACATAACATGCTGACAAATCATACAGAAAATTCAAGAAATAAACAAAATACATAGAAAACAGATATAAATGGGTGGTAGCTCATATTCTATGGGTGTAAAAGAGTCTGTCAAGCTGTGGCAACAGCATTCAGTACGAGGAATTGTTTATAATCATCGCTACTCACCCTTGTTTACATCTGACATTTAAATCAAAAAACAAAATGAAATCCGAGATATACTAGAAAATTAAATCCCCTGTAAAACAAAAACCGAAATTGGAGAAGCAAGAGGCAGGAATCGAGCATAAAACAAGCTAATACACTTACAGGACGATGTCAGAAGAGAGACGGCGATGAGCTGAATTTATAGAGGGGAGAGTGGCGCTGAGGGCGTATCTCAAAACCCTAACCCTAATTAAAGATCCAAATTTGTATGGACCGTTTTACAAGATCCGTGTACCCATTTGAACTCGGTGCAATAATAATTAAAAGTGTTTTCCAATATAAAATATAAGCCCAAAAATCACAATTGATAATCATTTTCATTGTCAATGTTCAATTATTATTTTCTCAAAAAAAATGTTTAAATATTTATTAATAGTGGATTTAACCTCTTTTGTTTTCATGACGATAGGACGTAATATTGTTTATGTTGGATTATTTTATGCTACATTTGGAGTACTTCTCCCCCCATTATGCGGTCAAATATCAACCATTGAATCATCAAGATATATGTCAATTTTCATAAAAATATATGGGTCTCACGTGATCTAATGGTATTGAAATAGGGGAAAAAACACTCCCGGTGTAGCATAGACTAACCCATGTATGTTGAAGAATTTTCGAACTAATAATACACGAGCTTAGAAATCTAAAACCCTCCTCCATATATCCATCATTCAAAAAAAAATTTACAAACTTAAAAATAACATTTTAGAGGAAAATTATTTTCAATGTAATTTTATTTCACAAAAAATCTATTTAAAAGCTTTACTATATTATAATCAATGTTCTAAAAAGCTTGATTAAGTCTCGCTTAATCAAGCTTTAACTTGAAGCTTCTTTAAAACGCTTCGCTTCGGCCAAAAGCGGTTTGACATATGTTGACCATGTTAAGTGTCATTAAATACGCATAAATGTGATTTTTCTAAAAAAACCAAAATTGATTAATAAAACAAAAATAGATTATAAATTAGCGTTTTTACTAGTGATGAGTGATTGTTAGCAATGTTAGAAATGTATAATATTGTATGACCAAGTGTAGTGATGATGTAAATGCAGAACATATTAAGGGATTTTACAGCTAATGTTTTGAATTAGACCAATTAATTTTACTTTATATTCGATGGCACGGGATATGAAATGAATGATGAAATAAATTAAATAGAATCTCACAAAGAATTAATGCATTACACTTGATTTGTTTGAGATGACTAAAATTATAGTTTAAATTAAAAATATTTTTTACTCTTAAGCTCGCAGTAATCACGCTTAAGCTTAAAAAGCTTGAAGCTTGGCTCCTACGCTTCGATCATACGCTTCACGTTTTTTATAACCTTGATTATAATAGCTAAACTCATTAAATAAACTACTTTTGGTCATTTTAATAGATTTTCAAATTTACCTTTATCATTCTTTCAACGTATTCAATAATTAAGAGGCAAAAAAGTAATTTATCATTCAAAAACTTCTCACCTCCTCTCCTCACTATCCCATCATCTTAATTTATAATTATCACTATCCATTTATCCATTATTCTAATTTATAAATTAATAAATAAATTTAAATTTATATAAATATATTTTGTTCACATGTAACACATGTGTTTCGGTGTAATAGTTTTAATTATATGAGTGTGTATTACCTGCCAAAAAACACGAGTATGTATAGATAATAACAATAGTAAAACGACCTAAGTTAGCAAATGTTTTAATATAATGATTCAAATAGTTTTTTTATGACGTAGGAACACGCAGTCATTACTTTACGGTACGTATTGAGTAAACTCTTGAACTAACGTAATATAACGCAATCGTCTGCAAACCAAGCTAGTCAAGTAAACTGCAATAGACAAGCTTTGTACGACAAACTAGTCCAAAAAAATGTTGGTAAGAGGAATCGAACTCGTGACATATGATCAAATATTTACTTACTCTACTGAATTGAACACTCCTTGTAAGCTTCAAATTTGTTATTTTGGATCATTAGTATTCCGGTGCTTTTTAGCCTTTTTTAACGAATAAATTAAAAAGTAAATATTAAAATTAAAAAATACGAAAAAATATAACGTTTTTTTAAACAAATAGTCACCAAAATGTAATAAGTGCATCAAATTCACAAAAATAAGTGATATTTTCGTAAATAAAAAACATAAAAAAACTCAAAATAGCTGTTATTTTGGTAAATAAAAAAACCCCTAATAACTAAAAAAAAAAAGTGACCACGTAAAATAACTAATTTGTATTATAATTTTAATTTTATTGAAAAAATTAAAATATAATTTAATTTAATCTCAAACTCCACTAGTTCACTGGAAAACCGTCACTAATGGGTGTAAGAGCATCTCCAACCCGCCCACAGGGGTATAGGCGAGTTGGTAAGGCCTGAGGTGACGTGGGAAGAAATTTTCCAGCGTTGCGGGTTCGATCCTCGTGTGGAGCATATTTTTTGCTGAAATATTGTGGGGGGTATGCTCTGGAGATTGGGCCATGTGCTCCCTCCTTCAGGTCTCTGTCACTCGTGCACATCCCTCGATTTACCCTCCGCATGAGCCAATGGGCCTCTGACTCATGTGGAATGGGGTCCCCTTCGGAGTCAACCCTTTTTTATATAAAAAAGAACATCTCCAACCCACCTCTATATTATTCCATTTTAGAGGAAGGTTTACCCTACAACCATCTTCAAATGCACTCCTTATTTTGGAGAGCGCTACATTGATCCTCCATATATGGAGGAGATCACTATACATTGATCCTCCAAAATTGCAAAATGGTCATTTTGTATTTTTATTCCCTTTTTGGTCCATTCCATTTTTATAAAAAAATTTAATTAATTTTAGTGTTCATTTTTTTTAATTTATTCGAAGTGTTTTATTTTATTCATTAATTAATTGTGATTTTGAAATTTATAATAAACACCAAATGGAAATAATGAACAAGATCATGATAAAAAAATTATATGACATAATTTGTGTGTTGTTTGCAATTTAATGACCAAATAAATGCATTATTTTAAAAAATCGAATCGAATAAATTTTAATTATTTTTTGTTTAATAATATAATTCTTAATTATTAATATATTATTATACAATTTATTTGAGGCATATCTAATTAATTCAGGTGAACGATATATTATGTAATATTTAATTATATATATGTGTGTTTGTAAAAGAAAAAAAAAAAGAATATTTGGTAATGTTTAGATGATATGAGTTGGAGAATTTTTTTGAAAATAGAGATTACATATCTCTATTTTAATAAAATAAATGAAGAAAAATATTAAAATAGAGTATATGAGTTGGAGATGGTATAATGAAATATATTTAATAGAAATTTGTTTTGCCTCGGAAAATGTATGGGCGCGAGTGGTCTGTAAGTATGGGCTAGTTTTTCCATTTTAAATTCACAATTCGTTGGTGGTTGGTTATTTAGTTACAATTTACAACTTACAACTTACAACTTACAACTTACGCTTTTCGAATTTGGAGTCCGAAAGATCGGAAGGGATAAAACAATGTTATATGTAGGGCTGACATACCGTATCGAAATATCGAAATTTTGGCATATCGTATCGAAATTTTTTCGATATATAGACATTTTTTTGGTATACCGAATTTTTTTTCGGTATCTATACGGTATCAATATGGATTTTTTTCGTACCAAAGTTTCGGAATTTTACTATCGGTATCGGTATAAATTTTTTTCATACCAATATTTGTAGTAAGATATACCGAAAAACCACCCCTAGTTATATGCAATTCGTAAACTAGTTTAAGTGGAACAATTATTTTTTTTATATATAGGCTTCATGTGATAAAGTGGACTCCAATCATATATTGATTAAAGAATAAAATTTTTGACATAAAAAACAAAATATTTTTATAGATCCGATCGAATAAGATATTAATCTCAGATATCAACTCGCGAGATGACTTTACTCGAGTTTTTATGTTTATTATTATTATTATTATTGTCAATCAACTCGTATTTTAATTTGATTTTTTAGTGTGTCTAACATGCTCTTTTTAAAATTTTAATCGAGATATATGAAATACAGTTACGTGCACGATTCTAGATTTGTTGCTATTTCTCCATTTTGGATTTTCCTTAAAATTTGTTGCCCGCAAATAAAACAAAATCGTGGCCTGCTGGAACAACCATCATCTTCCGGACAAATTTTTTTTTTGATATTGATTATGTGTAGTTTTCATGTTATAATAAAATTATAAAATGATTACAACATGAATTATACACGCAAAATGATTTCTCACGTTTTTGTCACTCCGACTTTTATGATTATATGCATTTATAGTCGATGATTGAGTATGTAGCTAGTATAAGCGTATCATTAAATTCTAATTTTATGAAACCACATGGCCGTATGGTATCAAAAAAAAACACATGGCCGTATAAATAAGAAAACATACCATTGAATTGATATAATTATATACATTTTTTTTTCGCATGCCTTGCTTGACTTTGCAACCCGCAACATAAGGTACGTGATAAATCTCCTAGCTACGAATTTTTCTTCTTTTAATTTTTTTCGATAAAGTTTACAATTGCTATATTTAATTTGAATGCACATCTAGTAAATTTTTTAAATTTACTTTAATCACGATATTATTGTATATGCATATACAATTTCACGAACTCTAACGAATCAAGCAAGTGTAAAGGCATGAGGTGAGTCAACATATACATGTGTGTCGTTTTCTTCCCATATTTTGTGCACACTTTTCCAATGTTCGTGACACGGATATAACAAATCATTATCTTTTCGTTATTTTATTGCACATTATTCATCGGTCGTCATTCAAAACTAATAGTAACAACTAGTGATCAGATAATCATTCTCATTGAATAGACATTAATTATTAATATCTAAATATATTTTATAACCAGACGATAAATTGATGCCTACCTTATAAAAAAAATACACGTATTTCTTTACCAAACATTTACAACTTGGTCGTATTTAATTGTCATCTAGAGATTAATCTTTATTCTCGTTATCTATTGTCAATCCCTTTCTTGGAAAGTTATAAAGCCACCACTTCACGTTTTATTTGCGTGGCCTAAGCTATATTTGCCGTTGAAAAACATAAAGAACATGAACAACATCCAATAAATGTTTTAATTTTTAAAATATTCTTTTATCTATCTTCATTTTTTTCAAGTTTATAAATACTTATACACATCTATTGACATCTAATTAAATCACTCTATCCAAGATGAGCAATAAGGTTCACTCGCAAGGAAACGTACCCTTCTCGTGGGAGTACAAGCCCGGGGAGAGCAAGGTAGCGCCACAAGATCGCCGTGCCGATCATGTCGACCGCCTCGAACCACCGAAGTTGCCGCCACCCCCGCCTTGCCCACCAGAGCATCCGAGGGCTTCCTTTCATGACAGGCCGATCCCTTTGCCACCATGCGCTTTTCCGCAATCGTTTAGAAGCTCGTCCAAAAGGGGTCTGAAAAAGTCCGATGATCCTTTTCTGATCGCATATAAAGAGGTCACTAAGACTAGTGCTGGTACGAATAAAGGTAAGTTTTGGAGTGCAGATAGATCGGTGTTCCGTCGCGAGTACTCTGGATTGAAGAATGTGACCTTCTTTACATGTAAACAATCCTCGTCTGTTCTAACGGAGGATAGTATATTGAAATTACCACATATTCCGAATTCAAGATTGTTAAGACGAGAAGATGATGATTAGAGAATGATTTTCTTTGGTCATATAGTTAAATCAAATTTTCTCAAACGTTGCTGGTTATTTGATCTTTGAATATATATGTGTGTGCGGCAAGGCTTTGTGATTTTTCTTGGCTGATTTAATTTGGGCTATGTTTTTTCGTCATCCACGATCAATGAAATTATGACAAATAATATCAGTGGATTGAGTAATGGTGGAAGATTTTGTATGATCATTCTTCAAATTATGAATAAACGTAATAAATGGTTTGGAAATTTTAAATAAAAATATTAGGAGTTACAAATTAATAGCTATAGTTTAAAATGTATACACTGAAAGATGTTTATTCGAGTGTGTTACACCCAGAAGATCTTCACCATTCATTTGGTGTCGGACTCTCACATTTGTATAGATTTCACATCAAATGAATGATGGATGTTACATCGACTATAGTTAATACTTAATACTGTATAAGCAGAAAAAAAAATTTGGAGTATCGGGTACGGGTACGACACGCAAATACGTGTGTCGGATATGGTCAAACCCGTGTCGTTGATCACTTTCAAGTTTGACCGGTTGGATACGGTCTGGTACGGCATGGGTATGGCCAGGTACGTTTTGGACTAAATTATAAATAATTTAAAGTTTTGAGGGTTCAATTGAAAAATAATAAATTTATAAGGATTTCTTAATAAATGTATTAATTATAATTGGGCTTAAAAATCCCTATCTCAGTCCGTTACTTCTTCATTCTCAAGTCATTACTGCTCGCTCCCAATTTTTTCATTCTTTCTGCTTCTCATCATCGATCATCACCAACACCACTTCTGAACTGTTCCGCCGCACGCCGTCGCCTTAGCTGCCGCACGCCGCCACCTCAGCTGCCCTATTTCTAGGATTTTTAATGCTTTATATATATATATATATATTTATTTTTTAATCCTAACCGTATCCTAGCCGTATCGTATCCTATATTTTCAAAATTTTCAGTATCGCCGTACCCGTATCGTATCCGATCCGATACAAGTACCCGTATCTATGCAACATAGTGTATAAAAATATCCTCACCACATGTATATATATTACATACATATATGACACGCACATATATAAATATATAATTACACCAAATTACCAACTTATTGTGGGCTTCTTAAGATACTTGCCTCCGCATTGGGATGAAGCGCTAGCCAATTTAGACTTGTGTCTGCAGTGTGTAGATTTTTCCAAACAATAAATTTTAAAGGCTCAAAACTACTCATGGGTCATGCATGAGTTCATATGTAATTGCATATTAATTACCTCTGCCGGCTTCTAATATATCGAGTTGCAAATAGAAAGTTCACTTGTCTTCTAGTATTTAAATTTTCCAAACCTTTTAACGCATTATTTCGATCTCTACGATATACATTTGGACATAAGACAACAATATGTTGCTAATTTTGGAGCTAATTAGGAAGAACAAACAAATCATGCATATGGTGTATATGTATATATATATATATATATATATATAGTAGAGTATTCTATATATTGATAAGAAATAGAAAATTATCTTGATCAATTAGTTTTTCAACCTCATCCATAGACCATAGCTTCCCGAAAATCAACCGACGTAGAGTAGATAGATGCCAATGCTTTGTACAAAAAAAGAAGATATACGAAGTTTAGGGCTGAGATACAGAACCAAGATATCGACTTTTCGGAATATCGTATCGAATTTTTTTCGATATATATAAATTTTATAATTTCCCTATTCATCTCTTTTATTACAAAATTGCTTCTTTTTACAAGGTTCCCTTGAACCAATTTCATCCCAATGCCTTCCGTATGATGGCTGCCACTTACGTTCTTTTCAAAGCGAACAACTTAGCCATCACCCCTCTCATCTTTCACTACTATTATGTCTGCCGTTTCACGGAGATGACTTTCTCTTTGAATGCCCGGTTTCTAGATGATACCCCTTCCTCGTGGAAGGGATGGAAAGAAAGATTCTTTTATATTCAACTCCCTGGTGCCCGAACCAGACCTACCCAATTCTTGACAGCCCTTCCTCTTCAACCCGAGCTTCCTAAAAATTATAAGTTGGAGGAACCCTACCTCCGAACCCAAGAGCTAGTGGAAAACCAGAAGTTTCCTTCAGCCCCTCTCCTGGAGGAAAAAAGTTTGAATGACTACGGGCTGGGTTCCCGGGTAACGGATCCGGTTGACTGGATTATTGATGAATATGATGAGTCGGCCCCAGTCCCTGGTATGCTTTACTGTTACCATGTATTTGCTTCTCTTACATGCTATTTCTAATGTACCGATTTTTATCATTTTTGCGCAGCATCCCCAGCCCCGCCTAAGAAGAAAAAATCTCGACTGATGAAGCAGGCCTTTGCTCAGAAACGGGCAGCCGAGAAGGCAGCTGCCCGGGAAAAGGAAGAAGCCAGGGCTGCAGAGGCAGCTAGAAAGACCCGAGTCCTTCAACTAGCGGAGGAACGCAGGGCTCAACAAGCCCTAGGTGAGGAGGCTGCCACTGCAGTTGTCACCCCCGAGGTCTCCGCTCCTGCACCTTCTGTTGTTCCCCTGCCAGTTCCATCTGTGGAGGCAGGGTAGACGAATGATCAGGCTCCTGCCGGTCCCTCCTCTCCTTTGACGCGGAAGAGGAAAGCCATAGAGGAGCCAGAAATGGTCATACTTAGTGACCCAGAAGAGGTGGCTCCTTCCTCTCCCTCTTTCCCCCCGTTGGCCCCCTTTTACCAGGCTGCCCAGGGATCTAGTCCCTTCGGTGCGAGGGAAAATATATTCCAAGCCGGTGCCTCTGGCCGGGGAGTGCGGATGCTGAAGGACCTCTTGACTTCTGCGGAGCAGCTCCACCTTTATAACCAAAACCCGAACATGAAGTATTTCGAGGGCACTAATCGGGTTATATCCGTAAGTTTCCTTCTCCTAGTCTCGAACGTGTTTTGTTTTCTATTTCTAATACATCTGCTTTCAGGGACTACATATGCTGGTGGACAGCTATGAAGACGCGACCAAATTTGGTCGGATTGAGACTGATCGGGCACACGTAGAGGCTGAAAAGTCTCAGGCTGCCACGGAGTTGATCAAAAAACTGGAACAGGACTTGATGATGGCACAACAAAGTCATGATCAAGTGGCGTCTAGTCTCCGTTCAGCCCTGGAGGCAGCCGAGCAAGGTCTTCACTCTGCTCAGCTAGACCGTGCCCGCTCTGAAGCTGATCTAGGGCAGGCTCGAGATGCTCTAGCCACCACTACGGCTGAGTTGAGGGCGGCTGAAAACCGAGCTGCAGAGGCTCAAGCTGAAGCGACCAGTGCGAGGGATAAAGCGAAGAAAGTAGTGTCAGCTCTGGAAACTCGCCTGAAGTCAGAGGAAGAGCTCAAAGCAACTTTCCTATCTTCTGCTGAGTTTCAAGAGGCAGTGGTGGATAGATCGTACACCTTTTTCCAGGTCGGATTTTACAAATGCCGATATCAATTCGAGGAAGCTGGCCTATGGTCTTCTGACAAGAGATATTTTCCCGACTTGGATAAGGCCATCGACTCCCTCCCCGCCACCCAAGGAGCTGAAAATGCGAAGGCTACACCGAGCCAGACAACTGTAGATGCCGGTCCCTCTAATAACCCCGCACTTTGAATTATTATTTGTAATTGGGCCGTAGGAGCCCCTCCTCTCATAATCCGTTGTCAATGTAACTCCTCTGTTCTTGTTATCCATTATTTAATGCCTTATATATATAAATAAAAGAGTAGGTAATGCCAAGGGCTTATATATGCCTTGGGCTTATGATGGTTGCCGGGGCCTGGAACCTCCCGGGCTTATATAATGTCAAGGGCTTATATATGCCTTGGGCTTATGATGGGTGTCAGGGCCTGGAACCTCCCGGGCTTATATAATGCCAAGGGCTTATATATGTCTTGGGCTTATGATGGGTGCCGGGGCCTGGAATCTCCTGGGCTTATATAATGCCAAGGGCTTATATATGCCTTGGGCTTATGATGGGTGCCGGGGTCTGGAACCTCCCGGGCTTATATAATGCCAAGGGCTTATATATGCCTTGGGCTTATGATGGGTGTCGGGGCCTGAAACCTCCCGGGCTTATATAATGCCAATGACTTATATATGCCTTGGGTTTATGATGGGTGCCGGGGCCTAGAACCTCCCGGGCTTATATAATGCCAAGGGCTTATATATGCCTTGGGCTTATGATGGGTGCCGGGGCCTGAAACCTCCCGGGCTTATATAATGCCAAGGGCTTATATATGCCTTGGGCTTATGATGGGTGTCGGGGCCTGGAACCTCCCGGGCTTATATAATGCCAAGGGCTTATATATGCCTTGGGCTTATGATGGGTGCCGGGGCCTGGAACCTCCCGAACTTATATAATGTCAAGGGCTTATATATGCCTTGGGCTTATGATGGGTGCCGGAGCCTAGAACCTCCCGGGCTTATATAATGAAAATCCATCTTTCATGATAAAACTCCTTCATTAATAAAACATTGAATACAAATCATTACACAAAATACTTCTTCAAATGTAAAGCATTCCATGGTCGCTTGAGGGGGCGTCCCTGGCCATCTTGTAGGTACCAAGTATTAGCACCGACTTTTCTGATAAGCTTATATGATCCCTCCCATCGGGCATCTAGTTTCCCTACTTCCCCTGCTGGATTAACTCTTTTCAACACAAATTCTCCTTCTTGGAATTCCCGAGGCCTGACCTTCTGATTATAGGCTCTCATCACCCGAGCTCTGTAGGCCTCCATTCTACGAGCCGCCTTCTCTCTTCGTTCTTCAATGAGATCCAATTCTTGTGCCCGGGCTCCTTCGTCTGTGTCCTCATATGCTTTAATCCAAGCTGAAGGCTGTCCGATCTCTACTGGCAAAATAGCCTCCGACCCATATACCAGGCTAAAAGGTGATTCTTGTGTTGCAGTGTGTGGAGTGGTGCGATAGGCCCATAACACACTCGGGATCTCTTCAAACCAATCTTTCCCCATTCCATGCAATCGCGCCTGTAAAGATCGAACAATAGTACGATTGGTTACCTCTGTTTGGCCATTACTTTGAGGATAGGCGATCGAGGTGAAAACCTGCTTAATGCCCATCTCGGCACACCAGTCTGCCAATTTTTGCCCCTGAAATTGCCTGCCATTATCCGAGACCAGCTTTCTCGGTAGCCCAAATCGACATACTATGCTTTTCCATAAAAACTTCATCACCTCGGCCTCTGTTATTTTCGCCAAAGGCTCTGCCTCCACCCACTTGGAAAAATAATCAACAGCTACCAACAAGAACTTCTTCTGTGCCCGAGCTAGTGGAAAAGGTCCCACTATGTCCAGACCCCATTGATCAAAGGGGCAGGATGCCCATATCGAATTCAAGTTGCTTGCCGGGCTATGCTGTATATTTCCAAACCTCTGACATCCTTCACAAGACCGGGAAATCTTGGATGCGTCTGCTTGCATAGTGGGCCACCAGTATCCTGACAGCAACACCCTTCAGACCAGACTCATAGACCCTCCATGGTTTCCACAACATCCCTCGTGCACTTCCTGCAAGACATATTCGGTTTCTCCTTCCCCCAAACATTTGAGCAAAGGGCCCTGGTAGGAACGCCTATACAGGCTTCCTCCCAAGATAGCAAATCTGGCTGCCTATCTTCGTATGATCCGGGCTCGTCCTTTGTCCTTCGGGAGGTTCCCCTGAGTTAGGTACTTGACAATCGGGGCCTTCCATGTGTTTACTTGGAGGACTGGCTCCCGGGCTTCTATGGCAGCCACCGTTTCTCTTTGCATAAGGAATTCTCTACTATCACCTTCCCCCGCGGCCGCCCTTTTAGCCAAGGCGTCTGCTTCCATATTTTCTTCCCGGGGTATCTGCTCTATACTCCAAGTGTTGAAACTGGCCCCGAGCTCTTCAATCATCTTACAATATTTTGTCAATTTCTCCTCTCGAGTACAGAAGGTTTTGTTTACTTGCTGAACAACCAATTGAGAGTCAGAATAAATTATGATATGACTTACCCCGACATCCCGAGCTCGTTGCATCCCAGCTATCACAGCCTCGTATTCAGCTTCGTTGTTGGAGGCCTGGAAGTCTAGCTTCACGGCTATCTCAATCTTCTCTTAGGCAGGTGAGATCAGGATGATCCCCACACCACTGCCTCCAACACCACTTGCTCCATCTACAAAAACCCTCCATACTTCCTCTTGGCCAAAAACGGCCACCTCTGTCAAAAAATCAGATAAAGCCTGGGCTTTGATGGCCTTACGTGGCTGGTACTCAATATCATATTCTCCTAATTCCACCGACCATTTCACGAGTCTCCCCGAGGCATCTGGATGAGTCATAATGTGCCCCAGGAGGCTATTAGTAAGAACAGTTACCGGGTGAGACAAGAAATAAGGTCTCAATTTTCGGGCCGTTATTACTAGAGCCAAGGCCATCTTCTCAATCTCCGTATATCTAACTTCCGCCCCCTTCAAAGCATGGCTGACGTAGTACACAGGCCTCTGATCTCCCTTTTTCTCTTTTATCAAGACAGTGCTGACCGCCTTTTCTGTAGTGGATAGATATATCCACAATCGTTCCCCTGGTTCCGGCTTAACCAAGATAGGCAAGCTAGCCAGATGCTCCTTCAACTCCTGAAAGGCCTGCTCGCATTGCTCAGTCCAGCCAAACCTCTGGGCTTTACGTAACACTTGGAAAAAATGATAGTTGCGATGAGCTGATCGATCTATAAACCGAGTCAGGGCTGTAATCCAACCAGTTAATCGCTGTACCTCCTTAATAGATATTGGTGAAGACATTTCCCGCAACAGCTTCACTTTTTTAGGGTTGACTTCTATCCCACGTTCAGTGACCATGAACCCCAGAAACTTGCCACTTTTCACCCCAAACATACACTTGGCCGGGTTCAATTTGATCCCATATCGCCGAACTGTCGCAAAGGTTTCCTCCAAGTCGGGTAAGAAACTATCCCAGGTTCTGGACTTCACCAATATATCATCCACATATACCTCCACATTTCGACCCACCTGTTCCCGGAACACTTCGTCCATCATCCGCTGATACGTAGCTCCTGCATTTTTCAAACCAAATGACATCACTACGTAGCAGAAAGTACCTCCCGAGGTGACAAAGCTGACTTTGTCTTGATCTTCCAGGGCTAAAAGAATTTGATGATAGCCCTGGTATGCATCTATGAAGCTCAACAACTCACACCCGGATGTGGAGTCCACCAACTGGTCAATTCGGGGTAAAGGATAGCAATCTTTGGGACAGGCTTTATTTAAATCCCGGAAATCCACACACATTCTCCACTTCCCCGTAGCCTTTGGTACTAGCACTACATTGGACAACCAAGTAGGAAATTGTATTTTCTTGATGTGCCCGGCCCGCAGTAGCTCTTGAACCTGCTTCGCTATCACTTTATCCTTCTCGGCCCCAAAATGCCTCTTCTTTTGTAAGACAGGTCGGGAACCCGGGCTGATGTTTAGTTTGTGTTCTGCCACCTGATATGAAACTCCCACCAAATCACCCTGAGCCCAGGCGAACACATCCTTATTCTGAATGAGGCAGCCTCTCAATGCTTCAACCAATCATGCGTCTAAATCCCGAGCTATTTTAACAGACTTCCCTGTTTGCCCGGGCTCTATCTCTACCTCTTCATACTCGTTTTTAGATTCCTCCACAGAACAGACTTCTCTTCCCCCCAAGGCTCCTTCCTTTCCATTCTGTTTTGCCCTCTTGTAGTCTATCTTCACTGTCTCGGCATAGCATTTTCGGGAGGAAGGCTGATCTCCTCGGACTTCTCCGACCTTATCTCCCACTGGGAATTTGATCTTTTGATGGTAAGCTGAGGCTACGGCTTTGAAAGAGTTCATAGCCGGCCTACCCAAGATGACATTATAGGAAGAAGGTGCTTCCACTAATGTGAATCTTGTCATGATCGTCCTCTTCTCATCTCCTGATCCCAAGGTGATAGGCAGCAACATTTCCCCTTGGGGTTGGACAGTGTGCCCGGCAAAACCATACAAGGCGGTTTTTACCGGGCTCAACTCATAACCCTGCAAATCCATCTGCTCGAATGCTTCTTGAAAAAGGACATTTACTGAGCTTCTCGAGTCAACGAACACCCTTCGAACATCATAATTGGCGATCCGAGCTTGTATAAGCAAGACGTCATTATGTGGTAAGTTTACTCCCTCCAGGTCTTGGGGTCCAAATGTGATGATTGGCCCCGCACCTTGCCTTCCTTCCTCCACCCCTAAACTTTCCCTCCGACTCCAGGCCTTCCTAGCCCGGTTGGAATCTCCATCCGTAGATCCTCCCGATATCATGTTAATGATACCTTTGGCTGGCCCGTCCCCAGATGTTTTGTCTTTTTTTGCATGATCCATTTCTTGTTTCCCTTTTTCCCGAGAGCTGGTGGCATCCCGGGGAGGAATCGATGTCTGTGACCCCCGAAACCAAGGCACGCTTCGGGGCTTTTTTGGGACCGGCCTACCATCTCTAACATAAGGCAGTTGGTGTCTTTGCTGCAGAGTTCGGCACTCACTGGTGTCATGAGTGCACTCTTGATGAAGTGCACAGTACTTCCAGAGCTTCTCCTTAGAAACAGGGGCCTGCGTATCCACCCTTTATTCACACATATGAACAGCCTTATCTCGGGTCCCTCGGTGCGGAGCATACCGGGACAATCGCCCCATGGGATCATGGTTCTCTCTACTTCTTCCTTGTTCCCGGCCTCCCTCCCGCCGGGCCACCTCCTTTTTTTGCCTCTGAGCTTCCTCCATGTTAATGTATTTTTCAGCCCGAGCCAGCAAATCTTCGAAGGTCCGGGGTGCTTTTTTCACTAGTGATTTGAAAAATTCCCCTTCCCGAAGACCTTGAGTGAAAGCCGTGATCTTGGTCTCCTGGGCACAAGTCGGGACTTCTAAAGCAATTTTGTTAAACCTTTTGATATAGGTTCGTAAAGACTCCTCTCCTGACTGCTTTGCTTCAAAAAGGCTATAGGCAGTTTTCCTATACCTTTTGCTACTGCCGAAGTGCTGCAAAAACACTTGCTTGAATTCTGCAAATGATTGAATACTCTGGGGCTCCAACTTCTCAAACCATCTTTGGGCAGAATCCACCAAAGTGGTTAGGAAGACTTTGCATTTGATCTTATCTCCATAGCAATGTAACATGGCTACATTTTCAAACCGAGCCAGGTGCTCCTCTGGGTCTGTGCTCCCATCGTACTCCCGGATTTTTGCCGACTTGTAATTCAGTGGCAAGGGTTCCTCTATCACCTCCTGTGAAAAAGGGCAACCCGGAATTTTGATAGGGCAAGCCATTTGGGAACCCCCTTCCTCCAACTTCTGTACCTTCCTCCTGAGCTCATGCAACTCATCTGCCATGGACGGCTGTATTGAGTGCATCCAAGAGCTTTCTTCTTCTTCTCCTTCTTGAACCTGGGCAGTAGGGTTTGGATTACCCTGATTCCCTTCTTCCTCCACTGTTATGTCCTTTGACTGTGGCTGCTTTGCAGCTATCAACGACTTCCGTACCACATCTTGGACAAATGATTCTAACTGCTCCAAGGGAATGGTAACATTCCGTCCTGGCTGATGGTCTCCAGGTAATGTTTGATCATGAGAAGCCATATCTACGTCTATAGAACAAGCTTTCCAACAGACGGCGCCAATGATGATGGTTGATAAAACCAGGGCCCAGGCTATCAGGGTAGTGATGTGGGCCTGACATGGTGACCGGGCTAATGGAAGTAATATATGAGCTGTCCTTCCTTAATCAAGATGATCTGCACACCAAGGAAGGGAATAAAAAGCACGTTAGTGGGGCGCTGGAGGAGTTTTCGGCGGGGCCACTCCGATGCTTAAGTTAGACTTAGAAATAGAGTGGGCTTTTTAGAGAGATGAGTATAGTGCTTTGGAATTTTAGATGAACATACCTCTACAAATATCTGTGACCAGGTATTTAAAGGCCTTGGAGTGAGAGTGTCAGTCCGCAATTCCAGGGTAGTGGCCACGATCTGGATCGTGGGTGCGGTAGTTGCCCATGTTTGCCTGTCACGTACGATGAACCCGGAAAGGTCGGGTTTATGATAATCGTGGGGATCATGCCCCTAAAACATGGGCTTTATATAAGTCATGCAGACCTGGTTTCCCGGGCTCCTGAGGCTACTGGGCTGCCTTAATACGGACCTACCACTCCGGGGCATTCGTGGCCCTGCCCCCTGGCTTACCGGGGCATCACTACTCATCCCAAAAATAGTCAGACTAGAGTCTTACTCGCTGTCCTGACTTACAGTCCCGCCACCCTTGCTTTAATACAACCCTGTAATCCCTGACTCTTTATGTCCCTGCCCCCCGGGGCATTCGTGGCCATGCCCCCCTGGCTTGCCAGGGCATCAATATATAAGAAATAAATAAATATATTGGATGAAAAGTGGTTGATAGATAAACGGTTTATTTAAATTTGAAATTGAAGATGATAATAGATTTCATAGAGAGAGTATAATTTTGATTTCGACCTCTTTACTATTTATTCATATAAATTACTGAGTATATTTTTATAGGATGGATGTGTAATTTGACGTTGGTGTAATTTTAATGGATTAAATCGATTAATATAATTGCCTCAAGCTTTATATATAATATATAATATATATAATATAGATATAGATATAGATTTTTAGTATAGATATTAGATAATTATGAAAAAACGCACATTAAATGTGCTGATGTGCATATATAGTATTCGTTATAGGTTACTCAACAATTTATTGTAAACTTAATTGCCTATGCAATGGTTTTAATTTCAAGGCATATATATATATTTATAATAAAATTTCCGAATAATAATATATTTTCCAGAGGGAAATTTCTAAATTTTACTTGATATATCAGTATTTTTCCTTAAAAATAAATATACCATACTTTTTTAAAATTTTAAATATTAAAAATTAATATATTACATTATTAATTAGATGAAATAAGTGATTTTTTAGAAAATTGAAGAAAAAACCAAACTATCAAAAGTGATTATTTAAAAATAATGTATCTATATGAAAAAATCAAACTATCAAAAGTAATTATTTTAAAATAATGTATCTATATCGAGGACGTTGTTATTATTATTATTATTTTATTATTATTAAACAAAAGAATAGGAAAACAGCAATTTTGGTCCTATATGTTTGTCACTTTGTGATTTCGGTCCTCTCTGTTTTCAAATTTCAGTTTTAGTCATGTTCCAATTTTTTGCTATTTCAGTCATTTTTTTTTCGAAAATGCTTACGTGACACTATATACGTCAGCTCCACATCAACACTGCATTTATGCCACATTAGCGCCACATCGAAAAAAAGGAATAAAATTGTAAAAAAAAAAAAGATAGCTGAGTAAAACTGAAATATGAAAACATGTAGAACTAAAATAGCAAAACAACAAATCTACAAAACCAAAAAAACAATTTTTTCCCAAAAAAATACAGATGGTTATTATGATTTATGTCAGTTAAAATTAGATTTATGGCTATGGGTCGGAAAAAGGCCCGCACTCAAATCCTCAACGGCGGCCCAATTCACTCCCTTCTTCGATCCTAATTCTACAATCAGTCGGCATTTCCGACACAGCGCAATCAATCCTCTAGGGTTTATGATAAACTTACACCAACAACCCATTTTCTTTAAATTCTAGCAATCTTTACGGGGATTTCGTTTTCTGGTACGTCGCTGGTAAATTCCGAAGCAGCTTGTCCTGTTTGAAATTGCTTTCCAATTTGCCATTTTTTTTACAGTTCCTGGCGTCTCTAAGTTCACATTGATATCGTATGCGCCCATGGTTCTTCTAGGGGACTATTTAAAATTTATTTAAATTCCATCATTAATTTACTAATTTCTTCGATGGTAGGTCGAATCTTAATCCTTTGAGGCTAAGATTATGAGTAGTTTCATGTGTTGTGGAGTTCTTTATTTGTTTTTCCCCCCTCTTTTTTCTTTTGGATTGTTATGACACTAAATAAGTGTTGCCATTTGCAGGTTTTGTGGGCCGTTCCTGGTTCTTGCTACAGGCATGGCAAGTAACCCCCCCTCATCTGGTTCTCAGGTAGAGTTTCTTTGTAGCATGTACTTGATCTGATATTGGACTATGATTCGGTTTTTTGGTTTTGAGGAATTTCTCATGGATTAGGCATAGGAGAAATGGGAAAATTATAATCTTGGCAAGATATGGCAGCTTGAATGCTTGATACAACACTGAATTATTGACTTTGGCATCTGATCATACAAAGACTAATAATATTGAGGGAAACAATTTGAAATTTGGGTAACTATTGATATAATTAGGGTTATAATTCTTCCATGTTGATCGAGGTAGCTGAAACTTGACAATACAGTCTGGCATCAAAATCGTGGTGTGTACTCTTGGTTA
Source organism: Henckelia pumila (assembly GCF_033568475.1). Lineage (NCBI taxonomy): Eukaryota > Viridiplantae > Streptophyta > Magnoliopsida > Lamiales > Gesneriaceae > Henckelia > Henckelia pumila. The sequence goes on along the minus strand of NC_133123.1, from coordinate 144,018,704 downwards.
GATTACGAATGTTGATTGTTTTTTTAGTTGGTTTTTTTATTTCAATTATCTCTGGAGAAGTTAAGATTTAAATTGAAATTCGAGGTTCTAATATCTTTTGATGCATTTGTTACGTAGTCACTTTGGCCACCACCGGCATCTGGATCCATGAACTCTCCGGGTTTTGCTTCTCCCTATGCTATGCAAGTATGTAATTTGATTTATATTTTCTCACATCATCATTTTCTAGGAGTGATAAAACTAAAACAGAGGGCATCATGAACGTACTTTTTCGTTGCTACAGTTCCGTCCAGCTGCTCCGGCGCCACAACTACAGCCATTTATTACTGCATCAGCCACCCAGCAATTTCCACCTGTAGGGCAGGAACAAAATCTTGGGGTCCCTCCTGGTCAAAATCATCTGCTTCCTTTTTCTCAACCAATCCAACAGTTTCTGCCACGGAGCGGTCAGCTTGGACTTGCGACACCATCTTCATATGCTCAAATAAATATGCCCGTCACATCAGGCATGCCACAGCCACAGGCTACTGCTCCAAGCCATGGAATCTCATTTTCATCATCCTACACTGTAAGAAAATTGGCAGATATTTCTTTCTCTCATATGCTTTGAAGAACAACAAATTTTATCGTCTTTACCTCCTTTCAGTTTGCACCATCTTCTTTTGGCTTGTCACAAAACATCATTAACGTGCCGCCCCACTTCCAACCTTCATCCCAATTCTCTGCACCTGTTGGTTCTTCTACTGGACAACCATGGTTGCACTCAAGCCAGGACACACCAGTTGTTGCACCATTGCAGCAAGGTAGCCAGCAAGCCGTGGCTATTGGTGCCCCAATCACGGTAATTGCCCTTTTCTTGTTTCTCTTTCATATTTATTTTAGTGCAGCTAGTTTTGGTTTATAATAATAAGGTCAAGGGATTCTGAAACATCAAATCGAATTTTATTGTTGTACTTATTATCTAGAAGTGATGTGCTGCTCCAGTTTTCATTCATTTTCTCTCACTCATCACTTATCCTGCTCCAGTTTTCATTCATTTTCTGTTACTCATCACTTATCTTGTGCATGAGACTATTTTAATTATCATATTACTTTTTCCCGTGCTGCTTTTTAATTATTTGGCTACCTTAGCAGACAACTTACGCAGGCAAAAATGTCTGCAGTCTGCTTCATGCACTTGCTTATTTATGCAATTTCCTGCTTTATGCAGAAGAATCATGAACAAGTATGGCTAGACAAAATTTACCTTGCATTTGAGTCTGGTAGAATAACATAATGTGGACAATTAGATTTAGCCCTAATGGAACATTGACAAATGAAGTTATGAAGAAGAGAGAACAAGATTGGAAGTACCTGCTACATAATTGCTAATATCAGTTGAAGAGTTGATGCCGTAGTTGACACTGCTAATGTTAAAATTTATAAAAAACCTGGAAACACTGTAAATGACTCCAGATCTCTTTAAATGTACCAGTTTATGAGAATGATTTGCATTATTAGTTCACTTTCGTGTAATGGCTTCAAGCTTTGGGAATTCTATCTAGTTATTTGATAAAATTTACTCAAGAGCCACTTGCAGCATGAATATTGTGGGTTTTTTTGTTTCGTCTTTCCATGTTTGGTTCTACCTGAAGTTTGTGTGATTGTGTTTCCGGTCTTTGCTCTAAGACAGAGAAATCTGGAGATTAAATATTCTCAGGGAGGATCTTATTGCTGACTTGTCCTTTTGTATCAAGTTTTAATATTTGAAATTTTGAGGAAACTGGATGGTTTTATGTATTAATAGTATATTTATTATGTGCTAAGAATTTATGTATACTTTTATTTTTACTTGAAATTGCAGACACTGGGTTGTCATACATTCTTGTAAAAATCTGTGAAGGGTTATGTTCATGTTATGTGTTGATGTTTTGATCTCAAAATGCAGTTGGAAGCACGTCCCCATTCTATGTCATAGCCATTTTGCATTTCCTTTGTTAATACTTTACTCGCCGTGACTGCATTTTTTCAATCTGTCTTTGTAATGTTCCAGGCTATTAATGGGTCCAGTTCTTCTCAGCAGGTTGGTTCTGATTGGCAAGAATACGAAGCTGCTGATGGAAGAAGGTAAATTATAGAATTGATTTGGTTTTGCAATCTTATGATTCACCTATTAATTTATATTGTGATGCCAACTGGAATTTTGAAGGCAGATATGGCTTGATCTGCTTCCTTTTGTCAGTGGATCAAATTAAACTACTGGTTAATGAAGTTGTACTACTACACTATGACAGTTGGATATTTTTGTCTCCTTAGCTTCATTTGCTATTTTCAACCCTATTACACTGTTGTGTTCTGTAATTCTAATCCCAATTGTGCTGTCACAAATTTTATAACAATAAAATTAATTTCTCAGATATTACTACAACAAGGTCACCAAGCAATCCAGCTGGGAGAAGCCTCTCGAGTTGATGACTTCTCTGGAGGTGTGTTATTTTCTTGGACATTATATTCTCAAGTGTTGAGGGTCGCTTGTTTCTTTGAGTCATATATTTCGGTCCGCTCCTAATATGTGCAATACTATCCTATTCTGTGGTTATTAAAAAATAGTCGACTCTGTTTTATGCATATTCTCATTTTCTTTGCATGTCCTTCCACTGGTTTCTAGATGTCATGGCAAGTCAGGAGAATATAACAACTTAGCGACTGCTCTTTATCCTCACTTTGAAGGAGCTTTCACTTTCTCGAGGCAGGCCAATTTGCTATTTACATTTTACATGTAATGTTGGGATTTAAATTTTTATGAAATAATCACTTAATGTTGTTGTCTCGCTTTAGTATAACAATTTGTGTGGGTTGGGGATTGTATGCTCATGTTTAGCTAAGTTGTTTGTTCTCATGTGGTTCTTTCTCGTGAATATTTCAGTCATTGACTATTTTTCTTCTCTCGTGTGATGAATATAATTTTATCCGCATTTCACCTGAGTTAACGGTACTTTGCACCTTCCTTATTTAGGCCTGGTTTGACATGCAATTTATTAAATCCATTGGTTATTTCAGCATTTATTTGGTGTTTCATTGACTTTTCTCTTATTTCATGATTATGTGTGCTTTGTCCGTTGGTGTGCGATATACGTATGGTGTTTCATTTACTTTACTTTTTCATAAAAAAATTATGCTGATTTAATGGCATTTGGTCTATCTCATTTCATTTTGGTGGTTCTCTAAGAGTTCTACAGGCACAGATTCTTAATCTCATTGTCACCAGTATGAAATGGTACATGACATCTGGATGGAAAGTAATGATACTGAATATTCACCTGCTTCTAATGCTTTTGCAGTTTCATTGTACATGATTTTGTTGCAATCCTTTTTCTCTTCTGGTTTTCATTTTTTTATTTGGCTCTCCCCTTCAAATTTGATGATTTTATGATTTTTTACGGATGCACTTTTAAAATAATTATTTAAAAAGGTTCATGGATGAGATTACCGGGCTATGTAATCTGCTACCACTTGACAGGAATGAGAAAGGATCTGCCTCAGGCAGTAGGCTGGTAAAGAATGCAGAAAACAAGGCTTGTTTTGGGCAGAAGTTGAGAAGAAAATTAGCAGAAATTCTTGAGTGTGTGGAGACTGACATATGTACGACTGAATTCTAAGTATCTACGAGTTCTTTGACAAGATTGCCCCTGTTCCTATGCTCACATAAACATATTAAAACTAGGAAAGCAACTTGATCCAAACAAATTTGAATAAACTTCTAGAGCACTTTATTTCTCAATCCTAATGGTGGTGGGATTGTGTTAGTTAATCAAACATGCTAAGCTGATTTTGTCAGTTAAGTAGTTCTGGATTGCCATAGACAAGTGATGTTTTTCTATGAAAGGAAGATGGAAAATGTATATTATTTCTCATAGAATGAGAAGGTGAAGGGGAGAGAGTATGCATTTGTCACTGATCAAACATTAATTCCAATTGATAACATTTTGTATCATTTAGGCATAAGCGAGTCGAAGAGGCTAATGAATTTTGATTACACTTGTACTGTTGTATGATTGTTGTTTCATTTATCTAGTGAGGCTCATTTACTGTCTACGTGACATAGGGATCATCTTTTTGTTCTCATGAGCTCATAGGCAGCCATGTGTACTGGATTCTATCTTCTATCGTCTATCACTGTTTTTTTGAATGGCTAAATATCTTTTTTCTTCCAATATAATGATACATTCATCACTTACATTCTTGCATTTTTTAATTACATTGGGGTTTCAACATTTTCTATGTTTGTGAATTTGATAAATTTGACATGATCGTAGAACATAGTTGTGTCTTGCTGTCTTGAAAAGTTGTAATTAACTCATCTAATAGAGAACTTGTGCTTTGAACAGAGAGCTGATTCATTAACTGTCTGGAAAGAATTCACTACTCCGGAGGGTCGAAAGTGAGTTGGCTTGCAATTTTTTTTATAGTTTGTTAAACGTATCCTTTGGAGTGTCCCGGATGTATTATTTTAATCGGTATGTCATAATATATTGATACAGAAAGTTGACCTAATTTGACTTCCTCAGGTATTATTACAACAAGGAAACTAAGCAATCTAAATGGACCATTCCTGTTGAGTTGAAGGTTTGTTGGATGAGAATTCTTTTAGTAGGATTATTTTTCCTTTCCTTGCACTAACTCTTGTCCTTCTGCTTCCAGTTGGCTCGCGAACAGGCTGAAATGACTGCTGCCCAAAGAGCTCATCCAGAACTGAATCCTGAACAACCTTCTGCTACCGTCAATTTGTCCAGCTCCACTACACCACCAACTCCTGGAGTTGCTGCACCTGTTCCAGTTGTTGCTGCACCCATTGGCTCAGATGCTAATACATCCTCTCCCTTAATTTCTGAACCCCTTGGTACTCCTGCAATAAAAACTGCTTCCACAAGTGAGATTGGGATGCCAATGGTTGAAAATGTTAATATATCCCCTTCTGAAGTTCCTGAAAGTTCTGGCGTTCCAGCTATGTTGTCAAATGCCAATTCAACAGCAATGTATGGAACTCTTCAATTTTTTACTTTTAATTATGTTATATTTATTGTTTGATTGATTTCTCCATGAAAATGATTTAGTGCGAGCACAGAGAATCCATCATCCCATGTTGTCTCTAGTCCAATAGGTGGAGCTTCTATTCAGGATATTGAGGTATGCTAGCTTGTCAATGGTTCATTTTACAGTCAGCAGTTCATCCTGTATTGGCTATTTCTGAAATTTTTAAAGCGTTGACCTTATCTTTCAGCTCAAATATCACTTCAAACTTTTCTTTTCTTATACTACTTCATTCGGCTCAAACATTTCTTTGGTTTATCATTTTATTCAGCCGAAACGCTTGTATGGTGGGCGAAGCGTTGTTTCTTGTTATTTTATTCAACTCATTAAAATTTTCTGAAACTATCTTGAGTTAAAAAAGGACACTAAAGGGGCTTGAGTTTTTGTTTGATGGGCTGCGAACGGTCAGAAAAATATTTTGAAGTGATGAATTTCAGTTATTTCAGGAGGCAAAGCGAGGGATGGCTGCTGCAGGGAAGATAAATGTCACACCGGTGGAACAGAAAACAGAGGATGCGGAAACTTTCATATATGCTAGCAAGCAGGTGCAAATTTTGAGATGCTTTGTTTCTTGTTTTAATGTAAGGGAAGGATGTATTCATGTCATTTCTTTCTGTTCAGGAGGCAAAGAATGCATTTAAATCACTCTTAGAGTCTGCAAATGTTGAGGCTGATTGGAATTGGGACCAGGTGTGTATTCATCCGATCTGTTATTTTTTGACTTTGAATTGCTGAACGATAATGAGTCATGTCACATCAGGCTATGCGAGTGATAATCAACGACAAACGATATGGTGCTCTGAAAACCCTTGGTGAACGCAAACAAGCATTTAATGAGGTGATTATTTTCTAAATATTTGGTTAATTTACTGTCATATATATATATATAGAAAAGTTTTAAGCTGCCCAACAAATTCCTGCCCACTTCATCCCCAACCATTGAAACCCGGTGCCGGGTTTTAGTTGGTTTTGTTTTTGATTTTTTGCACCACTTAAACCCGGCACCGGGTTTTAGTGGTCGGGCATGAAGTTGACATCATTTGTTGGGCAGCTGAAAATTTCTATATATATATGTGTGTGTGTGTGCGTGCATTTTTTATTTTATTTTTTGCAGATATTACTTTTCATATTATGATATTATCTGAGGAACAATGGCTTTGACTTGTCCTTTTATCCGTCTTATTTACGTCTCAGTACTTGATGCAAAGGAAAAAAGTGGAAGCTGAAGAGAGGCGTCTCAGGCAGAGAAAAGCAAAGGAGGAATTCATGAAGATGCTGGAAGTAAGCATCAGGCTCCTTTCAATATCAAGTCTTCTATCCCAGTGTATCTCTTACTCTGCGTTGTTTTAATTCTACTGCCATCTTTATTCTGTGCCTCATATACTTGTTGTGGACAGTGTTTTTGTTTCCCACTGCTACTTCGCTTGAACTTTTAATTTTGGTTGCTATAATGCTGGCAATTTAATGTTTTGGTTTTATTCTTCTTTTGCAATTTGCCTTGAATGAAAGCTGATAGTAATGTTTTCCTGTTAGGAATCAGAAGAACTCACATCATCCACACGGTGGAGGTTGGTTACCTACTCTCTTTTTTAAGTAAATACCAGGCTAAGATTTTCTAATCGAACATTTAAACGTTTTGTGCATTAACCAGCAAATCAGTGACAATGTTTGAGGATGATAAACGATTCAAGGCTGTCGAGAAAGATGCTGAACGTGAGGATATCTTTAGAAACTACTTGGTTGATCTTCATAAAAAGGTCGAGACTTGTTTTGTGTCCTTATTTGCTGTCTTAGACGTGACATATGACCTGAAATATTCTTAATCTTCACATCTCTGCTGTCTTTTGCAGGAAAGAGCAAAGGCTCAAGAGGAGTATCGTCAAAATAGGCTTGAATTTCGGCAGTTTCTAGAAGCATGCAGCTTTATAAAGGTATAATGCCTTCTAGCACCTTTTCTCTTTCTGCTAGCCAATGTTTTTCACATCGTTTGCGCTGTGCAGGTGGATAGCCAGTGGCGCAAGGTTCAAGATCTCGTGGAAGAAGATGAAATTTGCACACGCCTTGATAAAATAGATCGGCTGGATATTTTTCAGGTGAACTTCCATTCATGATTTTGTCATGGTACTTTTCTGCTTACACAGTTACAGTCCTCAGCTACCCACACAAGATTAGCAGTTCTTTTGGTTTCCTTCTCTTTCACATCATATAAACCTTGGATCAAGTCATTTGGAATTTCGGTTCAGATCATTCCTACTTTTGAATGTTTAACCAGTTTAAGAATTATCATGTTTTGTTGCTTGACTTTTATGTAATCTGTTACCGCAGGATTATATCCGTGACTTGGAGAAGGAGGAGGATGAGCAGAAAAAAAGACAGAAGGTGTTCTTGGAATCAAACTTATGTGGTAATTACATCCCAATCCTATCATTTTCTTGATTGTGACTGATTTTTGTTTTAATTACATCAGGAACAATTAAGACGAGCTGAACGTAAAAACCGTGATGCATTTCGCAAGATGATGGAAGAACATGTTGCTGATGGCACTTTTACGGCTAAAACACACTGGCGAGATTACTGTCAGAAGGTACAACCCTTTTATTTTTCTCTGAAGAAGAATTCCTCTGTTTGATAAGTATCAACTGCTTGTTTTTGATGATTGATATTTCCGTGATTGTGTTTATCCTATTTTTTTGTGGTTCGATTTTCAGGTCAAGGATTCTGAGCCGTATGAAGCTGTTGCCTCAAATACTTCGGGTTCCACTCCCAAAGATTTGTTTGAGGATGTCGCTGAAGAATTGGAGAAAAAGGTAATTTGATCCTTTAGGTTAGACAACAAGACCTAGCTGTAAGGTTAAGGCTGGGGCCTTAGTTGGAGGTTTAATTTCGACATTGCGCCAACTAATGTTGATATGATATGATTATGCAAAGCAAAGTCAAATTATCTGCCTTAAGTCACCAATATTGCCTCCATTTTTTTGTTGTTATTCGATATTGGCTCTATTTACTAGCACAAGTGACATTTGTTTACCATAGATCAAATGAGGGCTATGTACTGGCAATTCCGGATATTTTGGAGTGCCTTTTACTGTTTATTTGGACTTGTCCCTGAGCTTTTTAAGAAATGATTGTTTTGTGTAATCATCATAAATGGTGCATTTTTTCATCTGCAAGTTTCAATTTATATGCTTCCCGATTATCTATCATGCCAATTCTTGCTTTGTATGCCATGTTTTTAATTTTGTTGATTATACCACTTGACTATAGTCATGTACTTCAAATTTTAGGCCTGTACTTGTTAGCATCACTATAGGCTCATTTTTTAAATCTTTTAGTAGCTTTATTTGATTTATTTTGGCAGTACTTCATCTCTTAAGTGTGTGTTTTCAAGTATCATTCTGCTCGACCTCATCTGTTCTGTATGTGGTGTTGTCTAAGTAGTAATATATCATTTACGTAACCAGCATTTCAAGCAAGAAATTACTTCGTGTATTGAAAGTTTTTACCAATAGAGGTCGTTATGAGTAATGCTTGAACATACTGATTTGCATCTCTTAGGTGTTCACATCTTTTTATTGAATTCTTTATTGTTATGTGGAGGTTCATTTGGTCAATGACTTTTTGGGTGCTGTTAACAATTTTTGTATTGTGCAGTATGATGAAGACAAAGTTCGCATAAAGGACGTGTTGAAGCTGGAAAAGGTAGGATTCTCAAATTTTTCTCTCTTTCATCCCATGATCTATTTGGTTTTTTTTTTTCTGAATGTAATTGTTTTTTATACGTATATTTCTAGATCACTATTTCATCAACATGGACATTTGAAGTCTTTGAGTCCTCTATTAAGGATGGCATAGGTTCCCCCTCAATATCTGACATTAATTTACAGGTATAGTTTTCATTTTTTTCATTTCTATTCCCTGAAAATTATGCTTGAGATTCTTGTCCCCTTGACGAACTTGTGAGTTTCATAGGCAAAAGCATTTCTCGCCGGCCACGATACCATTCCTGATTTCTTTTGCAAGAGAATAAACTTGTCGGTTGAATAAATTGTCATAAGCATGATATTTCGAAATTTTATCGTTTGAGTTCTTCTATTGTATCAATGTACTTGGGCTAGTCAAGATGTTTTACCCTAGGGAAATTTCTGGATTTCGGATTTTCCCATTTTTTTTAACCCTCCATGTTTAATTCATGCTAATAAGGTTTACACTGGACCTGAGTCGTGTAAAAGTCTGGATCTTGAGGTTAATTGTTGAGTGTGCTATTAATTTGAAATTGCAGCTCATTTTTGAAGACCTAATTGAGAGATCAAGGGATAAAGAGGAGAAAGAATCTAAGAAACTTAAACGTCTAGCCAAAGATTTCACCGACAAACTGAGCACCATTAAGGTATGTGAAATCAATTTGAGGGTGGTAGCTTTTTCATGCGTCTTACAATTTATCCAGTAAAATAGTTTGGAACTGTTGCTTTTATCAGGAAATAAATGCATTTTCAAGTTGGGAGGAATGCAAAGAACTTGTCGAGGGCAGCTCAGAGTACAGGTTAAATCTTTTCTGTATTGGATATTACATGTATTTTGAAAAACTTGAATATATGTGCTACCAATATGATGTATGTTGAAAATTTTTGGTTTCTTGTATTGACCGTATATTCTAGGTCAATGAGGGAAGAAAGTTTATGCCGGGAGATATTTGATGAATATGTTTCTCGCTTGCAAGAGAAAATGAAGGAGAAGGAACGCAAGCGAGAAGAGGAAAAGGTAATGAAATTCTTGAGTCATTAATTTATATGGCTGAACATTTTTCTGGTGGTCGGTTATCAGTTATCACCCAACCATGTTAGAGCAACTTGGTCTCTTTTGTATGCTTTGTGGTTATGAATACAATCGTGTATTAGGCAGAAATAGAACAATTGTTTTTTGCTTGTTAAATTTGTTTGCGTATTGATCAGTGGCATGCTTCTATGTATTCCTCCACTGGATATTGGCTTTCCAGCATTCATTTTTCAGGATTGTCAACTATTTATTTGTTTTTTCTATTGCTATATTTGCAGGCCAAAAAGGAGAAAGAGAAAGAGCGGGAGGAGAAGGAGAAGGAGAAGGAGAAGGAGAAGGAGAAGGAGAAGAGAAAGGATAAAGAGAGAAGAGAAAAAGAGAGAGACAAAGAAGACCGAGACAGAGATGCTGATCGTGAGAAAGAAAAGGACAAGGGGAAAGATCATTCCAGAAAAGATGAAGTTGAGAGTGAGAGTATGGATGTTTTTGAAAGTCATGGACACAAAGATGACAAAAAAAGGGAAAAGGACAAAGAGCGTAGACATAGGAAGCGGCATCAGAGCACAGCTGATGATGCAATTTCTGATAAGGATGAGAAAGATGAGACAAAGAAATCTCGCCGGCATGGTAGTGACCGTAAAAAGTCAAGAAAGGTGATTAAGTTCTCGCTTAGTTTTCCCTATTTTGTTGTCTTGACTTTTTCATTCTTTATTCCTAAACAAAGTCAGATGTAGAAAGTTTACACGTTTGCACATTTCTTTTCAGCATAACTATTCCCCTGAATCAGATAGTGAAAGTAGACACAAGAGACACAAAAGAGATTACCATGATGGATATCGAAGAAATGGGGGGCACGAGGAGCTTGAAGATGGTGAACTTGGTGAGGATGGGGAGATACAATAGTTAATGCCATTTCATTTTGTTATGCGTCGATTAGAAGTTCACATAAGTAAATTGTGGTATTTTGTGGCACTGATAACTGTCTACATGTCTCTTCGCCTGACAATAACGTGATATTGATATCTACTGTGTCAGAGAAATTTTTCCGTGAGGATTACTTCTCGATGTGTTCGGAGTCAGTGTTATTTATATACCTATTGACCATCTGTCTGAGAACACCTTGGTTATTTTCTCTCTATAATTGCAGCAATCGGTAAATTCTTTAAATCAAACTGTTTTCACCAGTCATATAAATTTTGTTCTTCGGGACATGCAAGTTTTGGTTTGAAGGTATGCTCTCAGTTTCTCTGAACTCGAGCTCTTTTCCTTTGATGCATACGCATGGTTCAGTTATTGCATGTTCTAAGAAGGCTAGGTCACCACCTCACTAAGTAGTTGCTGTCATCAAAATCGTTTGTTTACATTTCATGACTTTATTTATCATAGCGAATGGTGGTCCAAAACATTTATCGGAGAAGGCCCCCATCACATTCACATGATGGCAACATTGAATTCTTGTATACATAAATTGATGATAGAGGTGTAGTTTCCAGAATATCTTCGTGCTCTGATTGATGAATGCCATGATTGAGTTAAAATAGTAGATTAAGCACAAAAGTTGTAAATACAACTGTACTAGGAACTGAAGCTATCTCTTGGGTTAAGAAACTTAGCGATGTTATTTATTAAAATGTCATATGAAAATGGAAGAATCGGTGATGCTCCTCTGCTGCGTGTTCTTAGAATGTCCGAGACTTTGAGATTTTGAGATCACAAAAAATGGTCTTATGGTCTGACATTTTTCTCTCTTAATTTTATCATTCTACATTACGGTTTAGTGTCTTGTTAATTTTTAAAGTTATTGTATGATCTATATAAATTTAATCAATTCAAAATGTATTATGATATTTCGTTATTTCTTACGGTTCTGATATTATCATCTCGACTTGAATATAAATCAAATTAACCGTAAACAAGGTTGTTGTGTGGACCGGTACACTAGTATATATGAAACTTGAAATTTTGATTGCAGTCGTGCAAGAAGGGAAAGACAAAACTCGACCATTTATGAGTGCACTAAACAATTTCACAAGGAGTCCGTGTGTCTGCCCATCCGAAACCTTGTTTTCTTCCTGTCTATGTGGGGGTCCACTACGCAAGAAGATTGTTTTCCTTTCGAAATTCAAATTTAAATATAAATCGAGTTCTATTTAATTTAATTATACTTGATAATCAAAACGTTAAATTTTTTTTTTGATCGACGTATAGACCTTTTTCTTAGTGTCGGACTGATCCCATATTGGCTCGTTTATTCGTCTCATTTCTTTTAAAACTCGAGGGATAGAAATATAATGCATGGTCAGTAAATGAATCTATCAGATACTTACCTTATTCTTGAGCTGTTCAAACTTCAATGTCATGCATTTAATTTCCATCTTCCCACTCTAAATACTTCATATGCGAATGACATTATTCAATGTATTATATTACAAAGCTCGAAACGGATAAAAGGGGTGTTAGCTTTAAAATACATGAATCCCCAAAAACATCCTATATGAGTAAAGTTTTAGGTCCTTTTAGCATAAATTAAAATTTCTCCTTCATGCAATAGTAAACTTTCCATTTTCTAGTATGCGACAATCTCATTAATGACATCCTCCAAAATAGCATCCCCAACCTCCGTCCATATTCCCTCTTTGTGCTCCTCAAAATCAGCACTCCATTCTTCTGCAGATGCCAAGAAATCATAATGCAGATGATGAATTATGTTTGTGTCATGTATTGAATCTTGACTCCATAGCCATACATTTTCACAAACAAGTTTCCAAAGCTCCTCAGCTCCCAAGATTTTTTTCGCATGCTCTTGTCTTCGGTAGTTTTCGATTACTTCTCTCACGCAATCGATCAAAAGCTGCTTTGTTTGTCGCAACGCCCTCTTGTTTCGGATGTGCTGAGTATACGGATTCGAGACCGGTATCTGTCGCAACACTTGACCACCATCATATGTTGGCTGCTTTGATTTGAACTGGGATGCTGAAGTTGAGGATTCCGCATGTGTTGTCTTCTTGATATTACTTTGTTCTGTTCCAAGTTGGTCAAATAAATGATGGAAAAACGGTGTCATGGTTCAAGAATTTTAAATCATAATGGAATTACATATACTTCACCGGGTAAATTAACGAAAAATGAAACTTAAGAGATCCTTCTTTGTCGCCTATTAGATTGGTAGATTGTTATACAAAAACCGTATCATTTTACATTTTCAAGAAAATTGAACTTACTGAAATGAAGTGGTGAAATTTCATCAGATTCTGCAACTTCTAGAACTGAGACAGGGCTGAGGTTCTGCCTGTTATCTTCCACACGTTCCCATTTCAACTTACCATCTGCATCAACCTGTTAGTGTCATGGAAATCGGACACGTGAATCGATGTTCCTACATGTCTGACATAAAGAAAGATAACTACATTCTGAAACTATTTGCTCATCAGAAAGAGCAAACTTCACCTCTTCTTCCAAGAAAAGTTTGCTGCTTTCTTCTACACAATGCGGAGAAGAATTGAACACGATTCTGTTCCTTTCCGAAATGAGCTTATCATCCCTGCCTGCATTCTCTTGAGCAGCAACCTGATCTTCATGGCTCAAATTCTTGATTTTCAGGTTGAATGATACCGAACCGAGCTGTTTAAATACAGCTTTCACAAAATTCGAACAATTTGGTATCAAATTTCTTCTGTTCTTTAGGCCATATCTTTTCAAGATTCTATCGGAGTTGAGAAAATGGGATCTTGAACTGAGGCTTGGTGCACCTTTGGTACAGCCTCTTTCGAGAAGATAGACCTCCAAAGAAAATGGCTCTTGCTCTTCTTGAAGGAATTCTCCAAGAAAATTTGGCATGGTTTCAAAAGTGGTGAGTGGGATTTGGATGTTGCCAAGTTTGATGGATTTGGATGAAAGAAATGGAGGGGATTTTAAATTCGAGGGCTGCTAAGGACAAAGAGCTTTAATGATGAAAGAAAGACAGAATTCTTGTTAGTTTTGATCTGAACAGTGGCAGAGGATTGGAGATTCTAATGCCTAGAGATATAAATTGGAGCATGGGTATAGTACAGTATAGACAAATCACATTTTGGAAGTTTTGGTGTTTAAAAACTCTCACGGAACAGCATGTAAAAGTATTAATTTTATTGTAAATATGAACAACATATCTTACCGTTAAAGATTCGTGATGTCGTCTCATAAGAAATCTACATAATATATTATTTGCACATATTCATTCGTTCTTTGATTTTGGATTTTTATTTTTCATTGTCTTTTTATTATCGACCAATTAGTGTGGTCATCTTATTTTCTTAATTAAATTCAATTAACGAGGACAAAACATTAAATTTTATTCTTAAAAAAAGAGCTTTAACCCTTGTTCAAATTTCAATTCACCACGTTTAAGTATGTATGTGCGTTAATTAATTTATTATTACATGTAGACATTTTTGTTCGCTAAAATTTCCTCATTAGACTCCTGAAGACATCCCAAATAATACATAATCGTATGTTAAAGGGAATTTAATATATATAGATACGTGCACGGAAAATAACGTAAAAATGAATAGTAGTGGTACATGGCATTGCTGGATTTGTCTCTACTAAAAATGCACGTACACTGTCTGTTACTTGTAATTTGCAATGGTCCCTCCATATTATTTGTCATCGTGTTCCAAAGGCCCTATCTCATATTATTGTTGCGGACCAATGTTAGCTCTGGAAATACTAGAGTACGGTTCAAAAAAAGGTATAAAATAATCCAATATTTTCATGAAATGATGCCTTTTATTTTCGTTGGAAATGATCCACAAAATTCTGGGATACTTTTATTGGAACAAACGATTTCATTATCACTACTTGTCACTTTTGATCTATTTGAACTTGATAAAAGATACATAAGCAAGATGGACTAGCTCCTTGCACCTTGATGAATCTAATCCTTCTTACACTGTGTTTTGGATTTGGCCGATTTGCAATAATTAGAAGCCTACAAATTCAGATTTATATGAACATCAATCCATTACAAATTCAGATTCTTTTTACAAACAATTGACAGCCTAAAAAGGATTAGAAAGGGCCACTTCCTATCTATTTCCATTATTTTGATGCAAAAAATGGGAGAATAAAACTTAGACCTCTTCCTATCTATTTCCATTATTTTGATGCAAAAAATGGGAGAATAAAACTTAGACCTTACTTTTCATGTATGGTAGCCAAATAAAACAGTTGTATTAGTGATATGACCAAACCAATTTTCTGAAACCTATCATGTTCTATATTTAGTCTCCATCACCAAGATTGAGAATTATCACTGCAGTGTGCGTTAAGTCTTGTGGTGGTTACTGGGTAAATCTTTTATCTAACAAAAGGAGATCTGCTCTTTGATTTTGGATATGGTAATGAATACAACTGAGGCAGGGTGAGATTCTACTTTGCTCATTGGCAAACTAGTATGCAGTAATTAATACCACCCATAAGGATTTAATATATTTCGAAATATAAAATTCATATGTTTTTCAAAAAGAATTGTCATAGTAGGCCAAGTATTTGTGGGTTTGGGTATGGAGGGTTAGGGGTTCCAAGATTCAAAATGGTCGCAGTCACAGCCTCACCGGAGGATACAGGCCTTGTAATCGAGTGAGTTGAGCAAACTCAGTGTGTGATTACATAGAAACATTCCCTGAGCAGATAAATTCAATTCATAAATGAAGGGTTCGGCTGGCACGTTAGATAATATGGGGCATTTGTCACGACATAAACAACACAGGCCATGCCAATATTGTGGTCCTTTCATTCACACATAAAAGCATTCAAACAAATAGCCCACGATTAAGTTTCAATGCAGGCAAATGTCTCTGCAGCTTGCAGGTGCAGTGAGTGACATTTCAAAGAAAATGATAAAATAAAAAGAGATACATACTTCGAGAAAGCTACATCGCATTCAAAACAGTATACTCAAGCGGTCTGTTTTTGTCGCCATTTTGTGGCTGCTTCGATGTGTAAAAAATTCAAATAATACAAATATTTTTCCTATAAAATATTGAATTTGTAGTTCGAATTACACCCATAAAACTAAATAATAATTAGTAACGGAAGAAATCCTTGAGCAAACCTTCGGATTTTGAAATCTTTTCTACCAAAATACACCCCTCGTCACATGCACCAGAGATAGTACTCGCACATTCCAGTTTTGTGGGCGTATCATAATCACATCCTATCATCTCAGGTCTCAAACTATATGATATGATACATTAGAAACATAAACAAATTATGTTGCTATATGACAATGCAATTGATTTAAAACATGGAAATTGAATGTGATACCGAAATAGTAAATGTGTCTTCAAGATCAACGAGATTGGGATAATGAAGACTTCATGGTATCAAGTATAACTTTGAAGTCATTGTGGAAAGAGTTTAATGACCGCTGTCGACCAGCAAATGCAATGCTAAACAATTTGATCTCTTCTTCGAGTTTTTTCCTCCTACGAACTTCAGTTTTCAAATCCTGAAACACATTATCCTTTTGTCCTGTTACTAGCTCGAGCATTTGTGATAAACTGGAAATTCGTTGAACTAGCCCTTCTTTATCTTCTTTCACAAGATACAACTCCCTTTCCAAGCTCTGATATTTACCCTCAGAAATCTCGAGAAGCTTGTTGCTTATATCCCTCTCATTTTCCAAGTCATTGTACTTTTGTTTGATTGTTGCGACTTCATTTTCTATTGCCTCCTTCCAATAAGCAATTTGCCCTCCCAAGGTATTTAACTATTGTAAAATGTTGTGAGAAACGCAGGATGAAACGGTAACCAAGAAATCCATCACGAAAACATGAGAGAGACCATCATTTAAAACTCAATTGAACCGAAAATGGAAAGTCAAGGAGAAAAAATAGAATCCAATTGTCAAGATGGAGACAATTAAGAAAATTGGCTTCGGAAATCTTGGTATATATGTCAAGGGAGTTACCTTGACTTCTGTGCTGATAAGGGAACCCGTTGTGTTTTCATCCTTTAGATTTGATGCATCTGGTAATACCAATTTTGATATTGTGCTATTCAACCTCTTACAGAGCATACTACATTGCTCTTGAACCGACATATAATCAATCGTGGGGGATCGTTCCATGCCAGCCATTGATGTTGATAGATGAAATTCTAAATTTGAGAACAGGCACAAGCCAACTTCACTTGTTGTCGATAGTATTTGTGCAGCTGCAGATCTCTCATCTGGGATAAGGTCCTGATCATGCAAAAGACAAATATTACCATTTAGTGGATGTATACAATTAAATGAACGATAGTAGAATTATACCAAGGCATCACCTGTAAAATAGAAAAAACTCCCTTGTAAGCATCTTTACAATTTGCCACGATCTCACGCAGGTTTTGTGGAAATTCCCTAATGTGCAGAACCTCTTGCTGAAGTTCAGATACCTCTCTTGTCAATTGGTTATTAAATGACACTTGTTCGGCATACTCTCTCTGATTAGTATGTATTGAGGCATAAAATGAAGAATATGAATAAATAATTTGAGGAACAAACAGAACACTATTTTCAATGCATTCCATTTACATAGCACTTTTTGTGATGGGACAAATTATAGCAGCAGCAACAGACCTTAAGTTCATCTCTTTCCTGAACCATAAGGTTCAGCTGTCTTTGGAGATTTTGAATCTCTTGACTGTGATTCTCCATTGAGAGATCCTGTGATAGACACCCAATATAAGAACATGCTTCTTCCCCAAGTCTGATAAATAAATGAATCAGAAAGTACGTTTTTAACTATAAAATATTATCAGCATTGAACCTCACAAAATAATGTGATTTCTCAGAATTACAGACTCGTTCCAAATTCATAATCATGAAAAGCTCTTGGGAATAGGTAATAGGAAATATTATTTCACTATGTTTGAGATTTAATACTACTTGCTATATGTATTAGACCTTCAATCACAGGTTCTGGAGAGAAATCTGTGTCCTTACATATAAACTAGTTGTCAACTGATGATTAAAGTAGCCTGCCATCAACAATTCCCAGGACAGTTGTATAGAGTAAAACACAGCATTGGCAAGGTTGATGGACAAAGATGCACCAACCGTTTGAGTCACATCAGTTACATAACAGAAAGACAACAAATAATATGATAATTCAGAGCGAACAATGACAATGAGATCAGAAACTTAGGCAGCCAGATGAATAAATACCTCATTAGATGGAAATGATTGAACTCTCCTTGCAGGAGTCATGTGGAGTGTATCAAGGTCAACCATGAAACCTTTATTCATCGTCATCCACGTGTCTTCATCAGCAAAATTACTAAATGAATCTGGAAGTGGGCTAAACTCGGATTGGGTCAAGTGCTGCGATCTCGTGGCGACAAATACATTTGAAGCTGCTTTATAACATGGGGTACTAAAACCTTTTCCTTGGCTTATGCTGTGACTATCCATGCTTCCATCTTGAAGGCACATTGTGACACCATTCTATAACCATTATTAAACGTTTGTTTGAATCAATAAGATTGCTGATGAGGGGTTCAATAAAAGTAAGCAAGAAAAAGAAAACGAGTGGAATGTTATGTATTCATAATGACAAATAGAAAGAATAAGATTATTTCAGGTGTTCACCATGACCAGAGATAAATTGCCTTGGTTTGTGGTTCGCGCAATGGCTAAAATTTTTCTTAGTCAGCTTGTTGGTATTTGCTACATCAAATTACTTGTGGGAGAGTTATTGAAAAAAAAAACTACTTGTGGGAGAGGAAGTACAAATAAGACAATGAAACTGAAATTGAACCATCATTCATGCAAGACCAAAGTCATTTAATGGCAATCAGAAAACCTGCCAGGAGGAACTGTGGTGTGCTTGTGATCAAATATCAAGGTGAAAACCGAGAAAAATAGTGAAAAAGTACAATAAATGACTTTAATAAGGGTTCAACGGGTCAAAAGTAGCTTAATTTTGCGTGGTAAAGAAGAGAGGAAAATGTGCTGAAAGTAAAGCCTTATGGGCATCTCTAAGTCTTACCTGGAAAGAACCGTCCTCTGAGTTTGACAAAGAAACCACATCGCTACGATGGCCAATTTTCATATTCTGTTCCATGATGCACTGATCGTGCACTTTATGTGATCGTCTCTCCTCTTCCAATGCTGTAGCCAGCTTCTCCCTCTCCAACTCATACTGGCAAAAGGTTAAAAGAATTCTATTGTGAGAAGATATTAAAATGTTTGCAAATCCAATAAATACATAAAAATTACCGTAAGCATCTCATTCCTCAGTTTCAGGATTTCTTGCTCTAAGACTTCTGCATGAGATCCCTGACAATAATTTTACCGAGATTATTTAGTTGCAAGTCTACGTCAAATATATAGCAAAATCACAGTTACCTGAAGTTTCCTCCTTAGTTCCTCAATTTCTAGTTTTTGTCTCTTT
The DNA here is from genome assembly GCF_033568475.1 of Henckelia pumila. Taxonomy (NCBI): domain Eukaryota; kingdom Viridiplantae; phylum Streptophyta; class Magnoliopsida; order Lamiales; family Gesneriaceae; genus Henckelia; species Henckelia pumila. The sequence continues at coordinate 143,999,442 of NC_133123.1, read as the reverse complement.
AGCAAGGCAGCATCTGTCATTATCTGATATTACATCAAAAAAAGATTAGCTACACCATCAGGTTCAAATAAAGGATCCTATATCAATTCAGGGTACTGACATCCTGCGGAAGGGTACTCTACAAAAGGATCCGATAATACTAATGATTAATTCTCAGTCATGCAGCACCAAGCAAGAGTTAGACTGAATCTTTGGTAGGCAGGAACAAGAAATCACTAATTTGAAAACGATAAACCACTACCAAGTAAAATGCTGTCAAAATAAAAGAAGAAAATCTAATTATTTTGATTCATAAGCTCATCTCTAAATCATCAATTTCTTTACTCGATGATAAAATTTTGAAAATTTCTTCCTGTTATACTGGAAATTTTAAATAAATGAAATCTTATTTGCTGGAATTTGATTCAGTCGTATAACAAATAGAGACATAGGTCTTTGGTAGGAAATATGAATTTGCACACCTGAAAAATCTCAATATAAATGCAAGTGTTAGCAAGTTTATAGTTGATTCTTGACAAGCCGTATCTCAACGATGGAAGGAAGGAAAATAACATTTACAAGACAACTTTACAGACCTCATTCACTTGAACACAATTGGTGATTCGTTTTGCTCTACTAGCAAACTGGAGAGTTCCTTTTGTCTCTTCTACGTGAACCTACAGATTACATCGTTTCCACAACTAAATATGATATTAAGTAGATGTAATGGCAACATGAAAAAATAAAAACAGCAATGAAAAACCTGTTCTGGTGCAACAGTGCAAATTATTGAAGTTTTCGCATTACCACCTAGAGCAGGTTGAAGAATACGAGTAAGCTTGCTATCACGATAAGGAATGTGACCTCTACACAAGAAATTGGATGAGTTAATAAACATTTATCACTATATCTACTGACAGACGCTTTGGCTATGGACTACCTTTGTTTTCCATCCTCACTTAATTTATTGATAACATTACCAAGAGCCATCAAACTCTTGTTAATGTGTTTCCCTTCTTTCAGGCGAACGCCCCCAGCCTGGGTTTTAGCAACTCTTTCAGATCCAGCTAAGTCAACCAAGTTCTACATCGAAGAAATTAGACAAGCAAAACTCTTTCAGATGCAGAGCTTAAAATACTAATAAGATATATATATCATTGGATGAAAATCAAAACAATTGAAATTTTCCTTCAGTACATTTGAAAAACTTCTTAGATAAGTATGAAAAATAGACTCTGACTTTCTTTTAACATTTGGTAATGCTAGTTTGTGTTATTGTGTACATTGATTGTAGTTAGCCAGTAGCAAGGAAACTAACTAGAATCCGTTCACTTTAGTAAACCAATTAAGTGGAAAAAAGTTGGTGCGTTTTGAATAGTTCTAATGTAGGATTACGAACCAAGACCGAGACTCGAATAGCATCATCCGAACTTGAACTCTTGCTGGAGTTGGTAGCCTTTTGATTGCTTTCAATTACCTGTTCATGGTAAATAATTAACACTGGTGCTATAAGTGGGATATATAAAGTATTTATTTTAAGAAACGAACACGACAAGTAGAGCTACTCATAGACACAATCGGGAAATTCAAGAGCATACTGCGTACAGCGTACCATTCTAAAAATAGTGTGTGATCTGCTACTGCGAGCATTCATGTTAGTATCACCAAAATGCCTACCAGCTGGTAAAATAAAAATAAACAATATTTGATTTGGATAAGTAAAAGGACTAAATTCAATTTATTTTAAATTGCATTCTGATCCAAAGTCATACCTTCTCCAAGTTGGAGAAGATTAAGCACTTGATTGATGTTGTTTACAATTTCCTCTCTGAGGCCTGCAACAAATACTCCACGCTGGAGGACAAGAAAAATTAACCACCTTGATGTATTAAAAGGAGTTAGTTACAATATAAGTTTTGTATCCATAAATCACCTCTAAGCTCTCATGAATTTGAAGCTTTTGATTCTCCACCGCAAAAAGGTCAATGATGTCTTCATTATAAATTTCCATATAGGAAACTCGTATTAGAAACTCTCTGTCAGATGCCTAAAACGCAAAGGTTATATTTCATTAGAATAATGATAACAACTTCGTACTGTTGCAAAAAATAGGATCGGAACAATGTTTACTATTGAAAAAAAAATGATCTTTATCACCTGCTGAATATTAGCAAAAATATCTTTTACTGCCCTGTGGATAATTCCAGGATCATTGTCTGTGCCATTCATCGTAAAAGTCTTCCCACTACTTGTTTGTCCATATGCAAATGCAGTTCCTAAATTATAATTCGTCATCATTATAACAGCAAGAATTTAAACTGGATCAACATATCATAACCACACTCGAAAGAGATGTCTAAGTTTGATGACATCATAGGAAAGCACGGAGCAACTCAATAAAAGAAAATATTTTCCTTCAGATATTAACTATCCTTAAACTAGTCCCCAACTATTGCTTCAACAAGCTACAATGTCCAGATTAAACAGAATATATTAATAAATTTACACCAACTTCATGTTTGACATATGTTCTTACATTTTTCTTCGGCATTTCATACACCTTAAGCAATTAAATTGGCCTAGATAACTCAAGAAAAAGAAAACTAATAATAGTGATATGTGCTTACCGTTGAATCCTTCCACAGCAGCGTGGATAATGTTCTTAATAAGAAGCTCATAAACGGTGCCGTTACTGCAATCCTGGTCGAATACATGATCTACCAAAAAACATAAATTAAGCCATCAGTCCACAGATCCAACTCAAAATACTTTTAAAAACTTTAAGATAGTTCATAAAATTGCTTACCAAAGGCAAATGACATTTTAAAAACTTTAAGATAGTTCGTAAAATTGCTTACCAAAGGCAAATGACATTCCAGAAACTGGAGTGTTATGAAATCCATGGAGCGAAACACAATTATTTTCAACTTTCCAGCGAAAGGAATTTACCGATTCCTTAGATGAAGGTCTCACTCTCACTGCAACGCAAATCTTCTCCATTTTCAAAAGGGCAGCGAGGCACTAGATTTTGTTTTTGAATAATTTGGAAGCTCTAACGGGCGGCATTCTGTATTTGCAATGAATTGAAGAGGAGGAGTTTACCAAAATGCCCTTATATTTTTGGGCTGCTACTTTCGGTTTAGTTTTATTTGGACCTGTTAGGTATTGGGCTTAGCCATTGATTTTTTGACAGAATATGGTGTTTACGGGCCTAAGCGAAGTATATCCATCCGTGGGTCTGCAATTATATTTGGATAATGTCCATTGATTTTGCAGATTCCCGGTTTACATGCTATAAGGTAGTGTTTGGGAGAGCTTTTAGTAAGTAATTTTTTTAGCTTTTTTTCACAAAATTTTTAAATTGTGTTAAGGAAAAACGTAAAAGTGTTTCTTAGAAACTCTCTCAAACACTACCTAACTAGCGGTGAGCGTTTGGCTCATTAGGTTAAAAATCGAGCCGAAAAATTAAATAAACTCTAATATTATTCAAATAATATTTTTAACGAAATAAGAATTCAAAATAATCATGTATATATATATAATAAAATATGAAATTTAAGGTTTTAAAAATAAAAAATTATTTTATCACAAAAAAATAAAAATTCGAAAAACAAGTGCGTTTTAACTGCTTAGATCGATTATTGATCGATTTTGACGTGTTCTGGCCGATTTAATCGATAAAACGGTCCTTAAGTATGTTCCGAACTAGTCCAATGATCGGTTCTCGATCGATCCACTATAATCGACCAGTCCAATCCGATTTTGAAAACACTGCATTCCAGCACACTAATTTTTATTTTTATTTTTTGACAAGAACAAAATTTTATTTTGAAAGGGAGCTTGTCAGAATTTCAAGGACTTATCCGACAAAAAAATTGGCTAGGTGCGATATAGCTGCAACATGAGATCAAATTGGGCCTGAGTCTTGAAATATACTTTGGTTTTGGGCTTTAATTGCTGATCCATTATAATTTATGAACATTAACGTAATACCGGTAATTTATACGCATAATATTTTTTTCCGGGACTAATTAGGAGATATTATAGGTAAAAGTGATATAATCAATGATTAAGTGCACTTGCTAATTGGGTCTCATCATTTGTCAAGTGATGCACGCCTCTCCCTTTTCAAAACACACATTTGAATTTGTAATATCGTAACATATCAGATTCACTATTGTTCTTATTGGATCAATATGAGTCTTTATAACATATTTATGTCTTTACTCACACGCACTTCAATATTCGATTTTTACTTTCATAGAGTTGGTATTGTTGTTGCCTGCGCGTAGGGCCGCCCTCCACTCTCGTCCCGAGATGCTAAAGGGCTTTTGTTTTTGGGATAGACGACAGTCTTTTGCTGACGCACGAACTCCTGAAAAAAAGATTTACTTTTTTGATATGAGTGACACCTAACAAATTTTTTAAGTTCTTCTCAACCGTGTTGACTCACACCTACACAGTCTCATAATACATTTCATTTTAGTACGAGATCGGTTCATTCATGTTTCCCTCCGCCTAGAAGCCTGCCAAGAGTCGTTCCTTGTCCGTGCAATCTTTTGACACCGACGATCACTTTCTGTCCTCTTATCAGTCTCGAATGTCACATATGTTCAACTAAAAAGCTAAATCATGGCTTGACCACACTGCTATGAACTCGTATTTACGATATTTATAAATGCATATTATGATTTAAATCATTATTTTTGTTAAAAGTTGAATTTAATAATCTTGAATACATGCATTCTCTCTCGTGATGAATACTTAAAAAGAATAGTTCTGGATTAAATTCATCGTAAAATCAATCATAGGTTCAGTCAAATTCACAGAACTTGTGTGTTTTTCAAAGAGATGCAACAAATAAAATTAAACCATGATGAATATTTAATTGTGTGTCATATGATCTAAAACTAATTCCATAATAATTCAAAAAACCCCAGCATGCACGCGTGATGCATTAACCTTACAAAATGAATGATTAACGTAGACCCCAGCCACCATTCCAAACTTTTACACAAAATTAATTTAAGAGATAAATAAATAAATAATAAGTTATCAATTAATTAATTACATTAAACTTCCGGCTCTCCTCATGACTAGCACAATATTCTCTCCTCACTAGCTAGCTAGCACTAATCTTCCTTTAATAAAATCTCCATTCCTCCACCTCAAAAACCATGGCTGCCACCTTTTTCTACCTCAGAGCCAGCACCTCAACCACCGCGCCGAGGCGGAGTTGCGCCAAGCTCGATGGCGTGGCCACTTGGCTCATGAACGGCTTGGCCGGGGCGTTTTTTGCATCGTTGGAACGGTGTTCTTGCATCCGAATTTCCACCCACGAAGATGATTTCGGATCAGATGAAGCAACTGACATACCTCTGATCTTCAATGAAGCCAATTTTAGAGGTGATCACCTGCATCCGCACGATGGAAATCTCAGGAGACGAAGAATAGGCAAAGGTAAGAAAAATAGATCAGTACTGTTCTGATTCATTTTTAATCAATTTTAAAAAATTGTCAATTCTCTGTGAGGTGTATGGAATATTAAATATGTTTAATCTCTATTCTTCCTCTTTTTTTTCCTGGTTCTGCAATTTATCATATAATAATTAACGATTTATAACGTTTGAAACAATGGTGTAGCATACATGTACGTAATTGAGGATGTAAAACATTTCGTTCGCCTTTTTTTTTTTAGTGTGTAATTGTATACCATAAATGAACAATATCGGCTAAGAGATCCAGTGGAGAATTTAGACTCTGAAAGCTCGAGGTAACCGAAAAAAAGGAAATAATATAAATATTTGGAAATCATATGAAAAGTGAATGAGCAAGCTCAGCAGGAACCACTCGCCTTTATTTGTTCGAAGGGTATATTTTGCTTTTTCTACAACGATGCAATTTGATTTTGCACAAATATCTAGAAATCCTTTTTTAAAAAAATAAATAAAAGTGGCACTAAAGTTACTTTATATATATACCATAAAAAATGTAATAAATTTATGGGAGAAAAAAGAAAGTTTTACTTGGCTTTTTTTGCAATATATATATATATATATATATATATATATATATTATATATCTTTATTACATTATTAAATTTGAGACACCCAAAATAATTAATTTTGATATCATGATCTGTCTTTTATATCTTTGTCTATATTTTGAATTTTTAAGTTAAATCATATAACTCATATCATAAAAATTAATATAAAATTTTTAAATTTTAACATAATATCTCGAATTCAAAACAAAAGTTATTTAACAAAAAAATAAAATTTAATATGTATACACCCGCAAAAAAAAAAAGGGCACGTAATTTGTTAGTTAATTACGTAAGATGCTCGCAAGCAATATAATTTGGCGCATAATAAGTATCTTGATATCAAATTTAACTGATCTAGACGTTCAGAATTAGATATCTACGACACCTGATATAGGATCGATGACATATGGACATAAAATTTTCCCAAACAAAATCAAAATCATTGAAATTTCACGAAATAGGAACAAGACAAACTGATGCAATACAGGACAGTTCAAATCTGTAAGATTCAATATCATTATATAACTAGAAACAGGGTGATCTTCCCCAAATCAGAAAGTTTGATATCCTAGCTGCAATCGTGAACTTGCAAGTCTTAATCATACATTCATTCGCAGAGCACCAGGAAGATCATCAGCTACTCTTTTTTTTTTTTTTTTTTCACACCTAACAGATGCCCAAACTCAGGGAGGCCAGTACAGAATGTTCATATCCAGAGTTGCTCGATGATTTTAAATCTAACACCGAAATCTCTTCATGAAGTTTCACTGGCCATCATTTCAAGAATCCAATCTATATACATGAATGTAAACTGCAGAACAACTTGTCGTCTCTTTGTCTACTTAAAAGAAGTCATAAAGTTTCATGCAGGCAACATAACCCGTGTGTTTCCCACAATGTGTAAAAACAACATGAGACACAGGGTGAGAATCACAGAAGATTTTGAACCGAAGTATCTCACTACTTCAAATCCCCTCTCAATGACCTCATCATGAACCACATTAAGAGTCCTTTTCAAGAACTCCATTGTTCTCCACAAGAAATACTCGATCACTGATCTAACAGTTTCGAATGTCACCCTGCCGGTCACATCAAGCAGAAACTTACGGTTGCTAGGCACTGCTAATGTTGATGACACGCTACCAATCCATCCACTTTGTTGAAGATCAATTGATCCATTCATCTCTCCCACTTTACCCAAAGAGGCCTCTGACTCAAAACCCTTCTTGCGTTTCAAGCTCGAAGCGTCACTGTGACCAACTATGGAAGAAGAATCATTTGATCCCAATATAGGACCTGATTTCGAACTTGTCAGCACTTGGTGAGATGTCTTAACAAGAGTTTCAACCATCCCATTACAAAGAGAAACCAAAATGCTTTTCATGTCATTTTGATGTTTCGGATTAGTCAATCCCGAGAACATCTCATCGTAAAAATTAACATCCATGGTTTTATCAAGATAAACTGCAACTGCAGTGCCAACAAAGGTCTTAATACTGTCTGCAACTAAAACCCTACATCTATCATCCGAAATCATATCTAACCATCTAGCCGACGTCATGGAACTTGACTTCATATCTAACTGACCACTTTCACTTGGTCCTTCCGAGGAACCATTACCGTAAAACCCCAAAACCAAATTTCTCGCAAAACTCCCAACAATCACAGAAACGAATCCGGTCCCAGCACGTGACATCAATTTATCCACGATCCTATCTGGAAGACTCAGTTTATCCGTTTCTTGCATCTCAATACCACTATTCCCTACATTATAACCTCTTAAAATCCCTAAAGTCATAGCTTGTGAAACGCGGGTTACGGATTCAGAAAATTCCTCGGACCGAGCAATTTTCGACAATTGCCTCAAACTATTAGGAATTTCATCTGAATCAGATTTCAGAAACTCCTTTAAATCCCTAGATAAGACAGAGATGGTCTCAGCAGAATCAGAAACCATCTCAGCCATGGAAACCAGAGATCCCAATACTTTCATTAGTCTCTCTCTTTTCCTAGCTACAGAGGGTATATGGTACACTTTGTACACACCATAAGTCGAGATTCCAACCAATCCCATTAAAAAGATCCATTTTTTCTTCCTTACAGCAGAATAAAAGCGGTTTCTCGCCAACCTACTTTCCATAAAGCTAAGATGGATGCACAATAAAACCAATTCCCAAATAGCTACAAAATTAAACGCCACCAACAAAATCAAGATAAAAAAAAAAAAGCAAAGAAAACCAACCCCGGAGCTCAAATTAATTGAACCCTAGGGTCACGCAACCAAAGAGGGGAAGAGATAATGAAAAGGGTTCTTCGATAATGTAAAGTATGAGCGATTGCGAATACCGAGGAGCCTTTTTACGGGATTCTGATTGGTGTAACGACCAAGAAATAATGAAATTCGATAACGAGAAAATACCAGACTCGTGGGAGATGAGCGTCGCAGAGGAAGAAGATATATGGGCTTCGTTGAATACTATTCAGTATTATTATTGTGGTGAGAGTGAGAATAACGAAATGGAAAATAAGAAAAAGGGAAATTGATTGAGTCCAACAAATCAATGGCCCATATTTGTTCACCAGTTGTCTGCAAATGAGACCTTCTCACGTGCCAACGCAGCTTCCTCACGTGAGCCGGGAATTTTTGGGGAAAAATTATATATATCAGTATATATGCATATATACTGATATATACACTAACACATTATACATTCACTGAGAACTTTATTCCGCTATTCTTCGTACAAAGATCCAAAATGTATTGTGTCATGTGTGCTCAAAATTAAAAAATACGAGAAGACATGTGCTAAGAATAAAAAAACACAGGGACAGAATAAAATACTTTTTTTACATTGGGAGTTTGTAGGAATCTCGGTATTTCACATGATGAGTAGTGTATACAATTACCTCTATATTATATATTATATGAATAATTTAATTTTTTGCTAAAATTTGTATTGTCTTGTCGGTACCCATATATAGAATTTAGCTTTTATAATTATTTTAACTAAATTTAGATCAATTTTTTTGGGCAAGGAAATTTAGATCATATTTGTAATTTGAAAAAATATCACGTGTCCGTAACAAACGTTTAAAATTGATATAAATACGGATATAATAGCATATATTGTGATATTACGTGATGATATTGGTGATTTACTCTTGGTAAAGTCGAATCATCAAAAGAGTATATATTAAAAGAAAGCAAGACCTTGTGAAATTTAAAATTTCACAAATTTTACAGGCGAATTTAATCAATTTATATAATGAACTCGTTTTCATTTCCTTTTTAAATGCATAAAATAATATCTATCTCATGTTGAAAGATACCACATATATATATGTAAACTGAGGCATATGAGCAAACAAAACAATAACAAATGGGAATTCGTAGTATATATTTACTAAGACCCTTATCATCATATAAAACGATGTTTGAAAGGAGCATATTATCTTATACAATCGATTAAATATATATTAGTTCTTGAGGCGAAACATACTTCGTGTTTTTAATTAGTGAAACATTTGGGTTTGCCATAATATAAGATAATATATATATATACACACTTTTGATTTTCAAGAAATTTAACTAATATTATTTGAGCATATATTGTACACAAAAAAATACACAATCAATTTAATTTAACTAAACAAATCTGAGAAACTTGTTTGATGTTTCACGTGAAGTTCGCAGCATGCATCTTTTTGCCGAAGTGTGCAAACTGCATCGCTTTCTTATTTTGAAGGACTTAGCCACAATATAATTCCTTAATTATCAAAACAAATGGATTTCATTTCTGATGATGTTTGATAAAAACGAGTGCCCGGGCTATCAAGGGTAGTATAGTGGGCTTGACGAACTGACCGGGCTAGTAGAGATGAAGTGTGGTTTGTCCCTCCTTGATCGAGATGATCTATACACAAGGGAAAGAAATGAAAGCACGTTAGTGGGACGCCAGAAGGTTTTTCGGCGGGGCCACTTCGATGCTTAAGTTAGACTCAGAAAAGTGGGCTTCAGGAAAAATGAATATAGTGCTTTGGAATTTTTGATGAACATACCTCTACAAACACCTGAGGCAAGGTATTTATAAGCCTTGGAGTGAGAGAGTCACTCCGCATTTCCAGGATAGTGGCCACGATCTGGATCGTGGGTGCAAGAGTTGCCTACGTTTACCTGTCACACACGATGAAGCCGGAAGGCTCGGGATTATGGCAATCGTGGGGATCATGCCCTGGAGAAATGGGCTTTGTCTAAGTCATGAAGACCTGGTCCTCCCGGGATCCTGGAGCTCCAGGTCTGCCTTTATACATCCCTAACGTCCCTGACTCAGTATAGCTCTGTTCACTGCCCTGACTAGCATCCCTGATGCTTCTGCTTCTCCTTAGCCCTGATACCCCTGACTTTCCGGGATATCACCACTCCTCCCTAAAAATAGTCGGGCTAGAACCATGTTCGCTGTCCTGACTAGCATCCCTGATGCTTCTGCATCTTCTTAGCCCTGATACCCCTGACTTCCCGGGATATCACCACTCCTCCCTAAAAATAGTCGGGCTAGAACCTTGTTCGCTGTCCTGACTAGCATCCCTGATGCTTCTGCTTCTTCTTAGCCCTGATACCCCTGACTTCCCGGGATATCACCACTCCTCCCTAAAAATAGTCGGGCTAGAACCATGTTCGCTGTCCTGACTATCATCCCTGATGCTTTTGCTTCTTCTTAGCCCTGATACCCCTGACTTCCCGGGGTATCACCATTCCGTGGGGCTTTAAACAAATTGTGAAATTTTGTTAAATGCTGTAGGGCTGACGTCAACCCTAGAATTTGAAGTGACGGGCAGGTGTCAGTGGACGTTACTTGTCCTTTCAACTGCCCGCATGATCATTACGCTGCCCGGTTCAACTTCCCAAGCTCATCCTTACCCTTCGATCATCTTTAAATCTACGGCCTGGATGTAAGTTCTTCACCTATAAATACTAAACCCCTTCCTTTATTTTTTACTTTCTCTGTTCACGCATTCCTTCCCTGCTTCTAAGTTTCTCCGGCTCCGGCGATTCTGCATTTCAAGCTTATTTCTTACAGCCCTTGTTCGTGCTCCGTCCTTCTTTTGTAAGTTTTTACTCTACCTTATACTCAGTGCCCCTTCTTTTACCTTGTCGTCTTCCCAAAAAATGTCGAAATCTACCTCTTCTACATCTGGTGCCAATGCTCGTGGCTCTGCTAGTGTAGAGTCCGCGGCCCTACGCCATGATTCTCCACCCCCTGTCACTTCCGGTGTCCAACCGAGATTAGCCCCTTCCTCCTCTCGTCCAAAGAAGGCCCAAACTGGGACTTCTAAGGATAAAGGCAAAGCTAAAGCTTCTGCTTCTAACCCTCTTCTTCCTTTGCCCAAATCAAACCCTGAAGGTCCCTGGTTCTCCCAATTTACCAGTACCCTACGCCCAGAATCCATAGAGGAGCTTCGAGTTATGGGTAACATCCCTCCTGCGTATTCTATTCTCATTCCCGGGCCCCTGGGCCGGGCTGACCAGCCGCCCGAGGGGTTTTATACCTTCTTCAGGGAACAGCTCAGGAATGGGCTTCGTTTCCCTGCTCATCATTTCTATTATAAAATTGCTGCTTTTTACAAGGTTCCTCTGAACCAATTTCATCCAAATGTCTTCCGTATGATGGCCGCCACTTACGTCCTTTTCAAAGCAAACAATTTGGCCATCACCCCTCTTGTTTTTCACTATTACTATGCCTGCCGTTTCACTGAGATGGCCTTCTCTTTGAACGCCCGGCAAAATGCCCGGTTTCTAGACGACACCCCCTCCTCTTGGAAGGGGTGGAAAGAAAGATTCTTTTATGTTCAGCTACCTAGTGACCGAACCAGACCCACCGAATTCTTGACTGCCCTTCCTCCCCAGCCCGAACTCCCTAAGAATTATAAGCTGGAAGAACCATATCTTCGCTCTCAAGGGCTGGTGGAAAACCAGAAGTTTCCTTCAGCCCCTCTCCTAGAGGAGAAAATCTTGAATGATTATGGGTTGGGTGCCCGGGTAGTTGATTCGGTAGACCGGATTATTGATGAGTATGATGCCCCGGCCCCGGCCTCTGGTATGCTTTACTGCTATTATGTACTTGCTTCTCTTCCATACTGTTTCTAATGTACCAATTCTTTTCATTCACGTTTTGTGCAGCAGAACCAGCCACCAAGAAAAAGAAAAAATTTCGACTAATGAAGCAGGCCTTTGCCGAGAAACGGGCAGATGAGAAGGCGGCTGCTCAAAAAAGAGAGGAAACCAAGGCTGCGGAGGCGGCCAGGAAAGACAGAGTCCTTCAACTAGCTGAGGAATGGCGGGCACAAGGGATCCAGGTCCAAGAGCGTCTATTCTCCCCAACTGGTCCTGCTCCTGCCGCCGCCCCCCGCCTTTTGTTGTAACGCCCGGGATTCCTTTAATGGAAATCGGGGTAGAAGATGAGACTGGTTCCCCTATTGCTGAACCCTCCTCGTTTCTGATCCGTAAAAGAAAAGCTGTGGGGGAACCAGACATGGTCATTCTAAGTGACCCCGAAGAGGTGGCTCCCCTGTCTCCTTCTTTCCAACCCCTGGCACCATTTTATCAAGCTGCATCGGGTTGTAGCCCCCTGGGTGCGAGGGATAATATATTTTAGGCAGGGTCCTCCGGTCGGGGAGTACGGATATTTAAAGATCTTCTAACTCCTGCGGAGCAACACTATCTCTGTCATCAAGGCCCTGATGTCAAATACTTCGAGGGCACCAACCGGATTATATCTGTAAGTCTAATTTTTCTGGATTGAATGGTTTTCTGACATTGCATTTCTTTTTAACACCTGTGTTTACAGGGGCTGCATATGCTGGTGGACAGCTATGAAGATGCGACCCGATTTGGCCGGATTGAAACAGACCGGGCGCATGTGGAGGCTGAGAGGTCCCGGGCTATCTTAGAGCTGAACAAGAAGTTGGAGCAGGAGCTGCAAATGATGAGGCAGACTCATGACCAAGTGGTGTCAAGCCTTCGGTCCTCCTTAGATACAGCTGAAAATGCCGTGCAATCTGCGCAGGCTGATCTTGCTCAAGCTCGGGTTACTGCAGGACAGAGTCAAGATCGTCTTATGGCGGTCACGGCTCAAATGGAGGCAGCCCAACAGGAAGCTTCTAAGGCTCAGGAAGAGGTGGCAGCAACCAAGGATAAGGCCGAAAAAGCGGTGTCAGCCCTGGAGACCCGGTTAAAATCTGAGGAAGAGATCAAGGCCGATGTCCTGACTTCAGCGGAGTTTCAAGAGGCTGTGGTGGACAAATCCTACGCCTTCTTCCAGATTGGCTTTTACAAGTGCCGAGATCAGTTTGAGGAGGCTGGGCTATGGTCCACTAAGCAAAAAGATTTCCCCGATTTGGACAAGGACATTGACTCCCTCCTTAGTGCCAAAGAAACTGAAGGTGTAGAGGCTGCCCTCCCTAAAGGAGATCCGACAATTGAAGACGGGGGCCCCTCTGACAACCCCAGTATTTTGAATTAATTTTTGTAATTGGGCCGTAGAAGCCCCTCCTCTTGTACTTCTTTATTCGTAATGCAATTCGTCTGTTCTCTTTATCCATTGTTTAATGCTTTACTTATAAAAGAGTAGATAGTGCCAATGGCTTATAGATGCCCTGGGGCTTAAGATGGGTGCCGGGGCCTGGAACCTCCCGGGCTTTTACAATGCCAAGGGCTTATATATGCCTTGGCCTTAAGATGGGTGCCGGGGCCTGGAAGCTCCCGGGCTTATACAATGCCAAGGGCTTATATATGCCTTGGGCTTAAGATGGGTGTCGGGGCCTGGAACCTCCCGGGCTTATATAATGCCAAGGGCTTATATATGCCTTGGGCTTAAGATGGGTGCCGGGGCCTGAAACCTCCCGGGCTTATATAGTGCCAAGGGCTTATATATGCCTTGGGCTTAAGATGGGCGCCGGAGCCTGGAACCTCCCGAGCTTATATAATATTAAGGGCTTATATATGCCTTGGGCTTAAGATGGGTGTCGGGGCCTGGAACCTCCCGGGCTTATATAATGCCAATGGCTTATATATGCCTTGGGCTTAAGATGGGTGCCGGGGCCAGTAACCCCCCGGGCTTATATATGCCTTGGGCTTAAGATGGGTGTCGGGGCCTGGAATCTCCCGGACTTATATAATGCCAAGGGCTTATATATGCCTTGGGCTTAAGATGGGTGCCGGGGCCTGGAACCTCCCGGGCTTATATAGTGCCAAGGGCTTATATATGCCTTGGGCTTAAGATGGGTGCCGGGGCTTGGAACCTCCAGGGCTTATATAGTGCCAAGGGCTTATATATGCCTTGGGCTTAAGATGGGTGTCGGGGCCTGTAATCTCCCGAGCTTATATAGTGCCAAGGGCTTATATATGTTTTGGGCTTAAGATGGGTGCCGGGGCCTAGAATCTACCGGGCTTATATAATGCCAAGGGCTTATATATGCCTTGGGCTTAAGATGGGTGTCGGGCCCTGGAACCTCCCGGGCTTATATAATGCCAATGGCTTATATATGCCTTGGCTTAAGATGGGTGCCGGGGCCTGGAACCTCCCGGGCTTATATAGTGAAAAGGGCTTATATATGCCTTGGGCTTAAGATGGGTGTCGGGGCCTGGAACCTCCCGGGCTTATATAATGGCAAGGGCTTATATATGTCTTGGGCTTAAGATGGGTGCCGGAGCCTGGAACCTCCCGGGCTTATATAGTGTCAAGGGCTTATATATGCCTTGGGCTTAAGATGGGTGCCGGGGCCTGGAATCTCCCGGGCTTATATAATGCCAAGGGCTTATATATGCCTTGGGCTTAAGATGGGTGTCGGGGCCTGGAACCTCCCGGGCTTATATAGTGCCAAGGGCTTATATATGACTTGGGCTTAAGATGGGTGCCGGGGCCTGGAATCCCCCGGGCTTAGAAAACGTTCTTGAATGAATAAACCCCTTCATTAATAGACATTAATTACAATCAATAAACAAAATATTTCTTCAAATGCAAAGCATTCCATTGTCGTTTAAGGAGGCGTCCCTGACTATCTTGTAGGTACCAAGTATTAGCACCGACCATTCTGATAAGCTTGTATGGCCCCTCCCATCGGGCATCTAACTTCCCTACTTCCCCTGCTGGATTAACCCTCTTCAACACAAATTCTCCTTCTTTGAATTCCCGAGGCTTGACTTTTTTATTATAAGCTCTCATCACCCGAGCTCTATAGGCTTCCATTCTGTGAGCCGCTTTCTCCCTTCGTTCTTCAATGAGATCCAATTCTTGTGTCCGGGCTCCTTCGTCTGTATCATCATATGCCCTAATCCGAGCTGAAGGCTGTCCAATCTCTACTGGCAGAATAGCCTCCAAACCATATACCAGGCTAAAAGGTGATTCTTGTGTGGCAGTATGCGGAGTGGTGCAATAGGCCCACAACACACTCAGGATCTCCTCTACCCAGTCTTTTTCCAATTCATGCAACCGAGCCTGTAAAGATCAAACAATAGTACGGTTGGTTACCTCCGTTTGACCATTACTTTGAGGATAGGCTACCGAGGTGAAGGCCTGTTTAATGTCCATCTCGGCACACGAGTCTTCCAATTTCTGCCCTTGAAACTGCCTGCCATTATCCGAGACCAACTTCCTTGGGAGCCCAAATTGGCATACTATGTTCTTCCACAAAAACTTTATTACTTCAGCTTCTGTTATTTTTGCCAAAGGCTCTGCCTCCACCCACTTGGAAAAATAATCCACGGCTACCAACAAGAATTTCTTCTGTGCCCGGGCTTGCGAAAAAGGCCCAACTATGTTCAGACCCCATTGATCAAAGGGGAATGAGGCCCATACCGGATTTAAATTACTTGCCGGGCTATGCTGCACATTACCAAACCTCTGACAGCCTTCACAAGACCGGGCAATCTTAGATGCATCAGCCTGCAAAGTGGGCCACCAGTATCCTGCCAACAATACCCTTCGGGCCAGACTCATAGACCCTCCATGGTTTCCACAGCATCCCTCGTGCACTTCCCTCAAGACATATTCTGTTTTCCCTTCCCCCAAGCATTTGAGCAAAGGACCCTGATATGAACGCCTGTATAGCCTACCTCCGAGGATAGCAAATCTGGCTATTTGTCTTCGTATGACCCGGGCTTGTCCTTTGTCTGCTGGGAGATCCTCATTGGTAAGATACTTGACCAGAGGGATCATACATGTATCTTCCCGGATGACCGGCTCCCGGGCTTCTATAGCAGCCACCATCTCCCTCTGTACCAGAGATTCTTTATCACCATTTTCCCCAGTGACAGCTCTTTTAGCCAAGGCGTCTGCTTCCATATTTTCTTCCCGGGGTATCTGCTCTATACTCCAAGTAATGAAACTGGCCCCAAGCTCTTCAATTACCTTACTATATTTTATCAATTTCTCCTCTCTGGTACAGAAGGTCCTCTTTACTTGCTGGACAACCAATTGTGAGTCAGAATATATTATAATATGACTTACCCAGACTTCCCGAGCCTGTATTGGAGGCCTGGAAATCCAACCTTATGGCGATTTTGATTTTCTCTTGGGTGGGTGAAACTAGGATGACTCCTACGCCACTGCCTCCAACACCACTGACTCCATCTACAAATATTCTCCATACCTCTTCCTGACCAAAATGGCCACCTCTGTCAAGAAATCGATGGCTTTAATGGCCTTACGCGGCTGGTATTCAATGTCATATTCTCCCAACTCTACTGACCATTTTACAAGCCTCCCCGAGGCATCTGGATGAGTCAGGATCTGCCCTAAAAGGCTATTAGTAAGGATAGTTACCGGGTGAGACAAAAAATAAGGTCTCAATTTTCGGGCTGTTATTACCAAAGCCAGGGCCATTTTCTCAATCTCCGCATATCTAACCTGAAAGAGTGGGTGCCCGGTGAGCCAACTTGTGGCTAAGGGCTTTGATGACTCTATGTATAAACAATCTTTTGTTTAATATAATTTACACTTTTATAATGGCATTTGCTTTATCTTTTATCATATTATTATGTTGTGACATACTATAAGATGTTTAGATGAAGACCTTGAATATACTATAGTGTATGTAAGATGTGGTGGCACATGGGGATGGCTATCATGAAACACATCTTATAGTCACTGTATATTCTAAACAGTTCCTAGTCGATTGAGCCGTCCGTTAATAAGGATAAGGATCGCTCGAGATTGAGACTAGCATTTGCGATGCCGAGTACCACGTTTTATTGGTATGGAACATAGAGATGTTCAAAGCATGCAAATGGATATTCATACGATGAATGATCGAACTAACCTATCCGGACTTTCCAAGTGGTTATCACTTATCGAGTGGATAAAGTCCGCGGTTTTGGTTGTACACCATTAGTCCTTACTACTTGAAACATCATTGAGACTCTATATGCTAGTACTGTGCTTTGACTCGTTTACCGACTCTATTGGGGTCATCAGGTGTCGGGATTGGGTGCAGTTACGACACATATAGGAGTCGATGATTTGTTGTCAAGGATTCACCACATACTTGCGAGTGTGAATATCCTATGCAATCTGAGGAGATATTAGTGTGACGAATCTCTGGCCAGAGTACATGATGTGTTTTAAGAAATGGTTTCTTAGTAGCAAATGCGATGTCACTATTTGATCTTCAAGATGCATTTCATAGTTATCGAATCTCGAACGACTCTCGATTTACCAATGGTTGTTGATTCGATCGGGATATATGGATGAAGGGACCGTACTGTACGCTAACCAAAATCTATTGGTTCTTGCAGGCACTATCAGTGATACCTAGGGAATCATGGGGCGATGTTGCTAGGCGCTCTTACCATGATTCGATGGGCAAGTCGGAAATTATTGTTCCGAGTCACAAGGAGTTGTGAGCCCACGGCTAGCTGTATCCCTGAACCATTGAGGGTCACACAAGTAATGAATTTTTAATCCCCATTGAGATAGTTAAATTTAAAGATTTAAATTTAATGAACAAAGAAGTAGGACTTCTTATATCAGAGTAGAGGAGTAAGATTTTTTAAAATGACATAGGGATGGGCATTTTTGGAAATCACTGAATTCGGATTCAGAAAATTTATCTTGACTTTAAAAGATGCAGAAATGGTTTCTGTGCACATTGGTGAAATTGGTTTATCAATCTGAGTCACGATGAATTTTATATTAATTTCTGAACATACGGGCTTTGCTTGTCAGGCTTGAACTTATGACTAATGGGCCCTAAGCTGTTAGCAGCCCACATTATAAATAAGTTATTGCAGTACAGAAATTAAATAACAGAGGTCACAAAATATTTTTCAAAAACCCTATTTTTCCCTACTGTGGCCGCCGCCCCCTCCCTCTCTGCTCGAAAATTCCGGCCTGTGAATTTTGAATTTGCAGTCTGGTTTAACGGATCAAATTCGTTAATTCTCTTCGTAGAAACTTCTGATAGATTTTCTAGTGCAATCTATCAGAGGGATTAAACTTCTGTTCGTGGACCTGATTGAAGAATTGTTCGTCCATCAGTTCCTGGGATATACAACAAGAGCAGAGTAATCTGTTGGTGTCCATAATCTCGTTTCGAGATTCAAGGTAAAAATTTAATTGTTATTTAATTTTTACACGCACAATTTAATCGTAAAGTTTTGATACCCATGATATGGAATCGTTCCATATAAAATTTTTAAACTTCCGCTGCACCGGGTATCAATTTTGATTGATCTGATCACAGTTTTCCAACAGTGGTATCAGAGCCAGGTTGCTCAGATCAAGCGATTAAATTAATCGATTGTACAAAAAATTTTTAAGCCTCGGTTTTTGAAACAAAATAAAAATTTAAAATTTTTGACGAGCAAAACACGGGCAGCGATGGTCGCTGCCCGGGGCAGCGCACGCCGCTGCCCAGCGCAGCGCAGGGCAGCGCACGGCGCTGCCCGGCCCAAGCCCCTTTTGGGGCGCGGGCTGCCCGGGATCGTCCCGGGCGGCCCGGGAAAATTAATTTTATTTTTTAATTAAAATTTTAATATGTTAAAATTCTATTTTGGTCCGATCGAAAATTGTTTTTGATTGGTCCACGAGGCGTCGGATCGAATTGTTCGAGTCCGAAAATTTTAAAATTGATTTTTGGATAAATTTGAATTTTTGGAAAATTTATAGATTTTATCCGTTAAATCAGATTTTATGAAATTAATTATTTTTGGTACAATTGATGATAAGATATGATCTTATGGAAATATTGAATAAAATATGATTTTATGTATAAAATTGGATTTTATATGTAAAATATGATTTTATTTGATAAAAAGATAAAATATGATTTTGTATGTAAAATAAGATTTTATATATGGAATATGATTTTATCCTTTTTAATTTGATTGCCATTGCATGTTATCCAATAAATTAATTTTGAAATAAATATTATTGGATAAGGATGATCGATTGCCATGACCAATTTTGTAGGTGTATGTTAGGAATTTACATTTGTTTTTATTGTTGTTGGATTTATTAATGGGCCTGGTTTATGGCCCAATATGAATTGTCATATGTAATAAAAGTGGGCCTGGTTTATGGCCCGTTCCCACCCCTTAAAATGTATCCCCTACTTGTCATAGTTATTTATTGTAAATACATTAGACTTAGTGGGATATGAAGATTTGAAGACGGAGGTGGGCCCAGCAGACAATAAAGACTGAAGAAATGTAAATTGGAAGCTCAATGTAATAGGATTGCATTGCATACCTGCATATTACCTAGGATTGGACTTAGACTCGTGATTGGCAACCACGGGTCGATTAGAAATGGAATCGATCATCCTATATAATATATGATATTATCGTTGTATGCATGTTTTAGACTAAATTGTATGAATCCCGCAAGCATACAAATTTTAAATGATGAGGCAAATTTTCAAAATTAAAATCCCTCATTTTAAATATGATTTAAAATTGATATCAAGATTAAAAGGAAATTTAAATATTGTTTAAATGTTCCTACCTTCCATCAACGATCAATGTATGAGATGCTACCCGCGGATACGGTCCGGCTCATATTATTGGGGGGGCCCGTTCGTCGGAAAGTTGTACATTGGATCGACACATGTTGTAAGTTGGGTGGAACTCCCATGGGATCGGCTCATATTATTGGGGGATCCACATGGCGACCGTCCATCACAACTTAATATTGATGGGTCATCTTGACATGTCACAATAAACGTCGTCATATTATTGGGCCCTTATTGGACATGAGGTAAAAACGTGGAGGTTGCTTTGGAAGCAATTGGGCTCTACCTTTTGAAAATTATGATTGGCTGATATTATTCGGGACCATAGTTTTTCAATTGGACTCCATGTTCCCACTAAGGAAAACAGTTTCCCGTTTTCACTAGAGGGTAGTGAAATCGTTAAAATAGTGGGAGTGAGATTCATAAAATAAATTTCGCCTATTTTATGTCTTAGTAAATTAATTAAACAATCACTGATTATTGTCTGTTTCTTTTCAGTATTTCATTAAGATGAATTCGCGCAATCCATTATTCTCTATTCTCGAACAAAATAAACTGACTGGCGCAAACTATACGGAATGGTTCCGTAAGTTGAAGATTGTCTTGACCTCGGAGAAGATGCTCTACGTGTTAGAAAAATCTCCTCCGAAGGAAGCACCAGCTGACATAAGTCCGGAAGAGTTGGCCAAACTTGATACATGGTGGGACCATGATATCA
Source organism: Henckelia pumila (assembly GCF_033568475.1). Classification (NCBI taxonomy): domain Eukaryota; kingdom Viridiplantae; phylum Streptophyta; class Magnoliopsida; order Lamiales; family Gesneriaceae; genus Henckelia; species Henckelia pumila. Next base: position 143,978,692 of record NC_133123.1, on the reverse strand, counting down.
AGGCCAAATTCTATATGCAAGCCTCGATGTCTGATGAACTCCAGAGGCGATTTGAGGATACCGTGAATGCTGCTGACATTCACGTACAACTCAAGGAACTTTTTGGGGCTCAATCGAGAGCTGAAAGGTTCGCTACTGTAAAAGAGTTAATGACGTGTCGCATGCGTGAAGGGACTTCGGTCCGTGATCATGGGGTACGAGTGATTTGGCTCATTCAGAAGTTGGTAACGCTTGATTTGGTGTTGGAGCATGAACCTAACGTGGACTTATTACTTCTCTCTCTTCCTTCTTCGTTTGACGGTTTTGTGGTGAATTTCAATATGAACAAGATAGAGGCCTCCCTTGAAGAGATGGTCAATATGCTTGTAACATATGAAGCCACTTTAAAGAAGGATAAACCAGTTCTCTTGGTGGGCTCCTCTTCTTCTGCTAAGAAGGGGCCAAGTACAAAGGGTAAGAAACGTTCTGCCCCACCCAAGAAAATCGGACCCGACAAGAAGAACAAGACAAAGGCTTCAAACATGGAAAAGTCCAAGGATGTTTGCCATCACTGCAAGAAACCCGGTCATTGGAAATGTAACTGCAAGGAATATCTAGAGCAGTTGCGAACTGCGAAGGGTATGTTCTATATTGAAATAAATGTTTCACTTAATACAACTTCTTGGGTATTGGATACCGGATGTGGATCTCACATTTGCAATGATTTGCAGGTGATGACAAGAAGTCGCAAGCTTAGAATGGGTGAGACCCAGCTGAGGCTCGGAAATGGTTCTAGAGTTGAAGCCAAAGCTATGGGAGATGTTTATTTAATTTTGCAGAACGATTTTAAGTTACTTTTGAGAGATGTTTTATTTGTTCCAGATTTGATTAAAAACATTATTTCTGTTTCTATGCTTGATAGAGATGGTTTTTCTTGCAATTTTGTGAATGTGATTTGCAATATTTACAAAAATGAATGTTTGATTGGAAATGGACAACTTGAAAACGATCTATATAACTTAAAATTAAAAGACGTTCCAATAAATTATGTTGATAAACCGGTAACAACGAACAAAAGGAAAATCGATAGTCAAAACCCGGCAAACCTTTGACATGCTAGGCTAGGTCATATTTCCTCAAGGAGGATGAACAAGCTAGTGGGAGAGGGCATGTTTGATATGTCTGATATTAACTCTCTACCTACTTGTGAATCCTGCCTGAAAGGAAAAATGACTAAATCTCCATTCAAGGGAAAACCTGAGCGTAGTCAAAATCTGTTGGATTTGATCCATACAGATGTTTGTGGTCCATTTAGAATTGGTACTCAATTTGGCCACACCTACTTCATTACCTTTACTGATGATTATTCTAGGTATGAGTATTTATATTTAATGAAATATAAGTCTGAAGCATTTGAAAAGTTCAAAGAATTCAAGGCTGAAGTAGAAAACAAGCTAGGTAAAAGTATTAAAGCACTTCGATCGGATCGAGGTGGAGAATACTTAAGTACCGAGTTTTTGGACTATCTGAAAGAGAATGGGATTCTCTCTCAGTGGACTCCTCCTATGACACCTCAGCTGAATGGTGTATCGGAGCGTCGTAATCGAACTTTGTTGGACATGCTTCGATCCATGATGAGCTTCACTGAGCTTTCACCTTCGTTTTGGGGCTACGCGCTTGAAACGGCAGTATTGTTGTTGAACAACGTCCACACCAAAGAAGTGGATAAAACACCATACGAGTTATGGAATGGCAAAGCTCCTAAGTATTCGTACTTGAGGATTTGGGGATGTCCTGCTTATGTGAAGCAGACAGTGGGAGATAAGTTGGATAGTCGATCCACCTTATGTTATTTTTTAGGGTATCCGAAGAATTCAATCGGATATTATTTCTATCATCCTACTGAAACAAAAGTGTTTGTTTCAAGGAATGCCACCTTCTTGGAGAAGGAGTTCTTATTGGATAAGAAAGGCGAGATGATGGAACTCGAAGAAATTCGAGAAGAACCCGAAATACAAAATAATGATCCTACACCTCAGGAACCAATTATGGACACGCCTATACCTAGAAGATCCGAGAGGACTTCTAGACCTCCTATTCGATATGGTCTTCTTCTTGAAGGGGATCAAGATGAACCCGACGTTGGATGTGATCCAAGAAACTTCAAGGAAGCAATTTCTGATGCGGATTCAAATTTATGGCTTGAAGCTATGCAGTCGGAAATAGATTCGATGCATACAAACCAAGTTTGGTCTTTAGTAGATCCTCCCGATGGAATTGTTCCAATAGGGTGTAAATGGATCTACAAGAGAAAGCTTGGGCCTGATGGTAAGGTATTGACCTACAAGGCACGATTGGTGGCAAAAGTTTATACTCAAAGACAAGGAGTTGACTATGATGAAACTTTTTCACCGGTTGCAATGTTCAAGTCCATAAGGATCCTTATTGCCATAGCTGCTTGGTATGACTATGAGATATGGAAAATGGATGTGAAGACTGCATTTCTTAATGGAAACATTAAGGAAGAGATCTATATGACTCAGCCTGAGGGATACACATCCATGGGAAGCGAGCATAAGGTATGCAAGCTTCAGAGATCGATCTATGGTCTCAAACAAGCATCAAGAAGTTGGAACCAGAAATTTGATGAAACAATAAAGGATTTTGGTTTCATCAAGAACCCGGAGGAACCGTGCGTGTACAAGAAAGTAGTTAAGGATGCTATGACATTCTTAGTACTTTATGTTGATGACATCTTACTTATTGGGAATGATGTAGGGATGTTGCAGTCAACAAAGATATGGTTATCAGGTAGATTCTCGATGAAGGATTTGGGTGAGGCATCCTATATTCTAGGGATACAGATCTATAGAGATAGATCTAAGAGAATGATAGGACTTACTCAAGCTACTTACATCGAAACCATATTGAAAAGGTTTTCAATGGATGGGTCCAAGAGAGGACATCTACCTATGTGTCATTGAGTTTCTCTATCCAAGTCCATGTGTCCCAAGACTGATGAAGAGATAGAGAAAATGACACATGTACCATATGCGTCAGCCATAGGTAGTATCATGTATGAGATGATATCTATCAGACCGGATGTAGCATTTGCTCTGAGTGTCACGAGCAGATATCAAGCCAATCCCAGTCAAATGCATTGGAAAGCCGTGAAGGACATTCTTAAGTACTTACGAAGGACTAAGAATATGTTCATGGTATATGGAGGAAGAGAACTGAAATTGGAAGGCTATACCGACTCTAGCTTCCAAAGTGACGTGGATGACTCAAAGTCAACCTCTGGATTTGTGTTCATGCTCAATGGCGGTGCTGTCTCTTGGAAGAGTTCCAAGCAGGACACCACAGCGGATTCCACCACTGAGGCAGAATACATTGCGGCATCAGCTGCTGCTAAAGAGGCCGTTTGGATGAGGAATTTCGTCCAAGAGTTGGGCGTCATTCCTGAAGTTGTTGGTCCAGTCCCGGTGTACTGTGACAACACGAGTGCCGTTGCTCAGGCAAAGGAACCAAGGTCTCATCAAAGATCCAAACACGTACTGAGGAAATACCACATCATCCGGGAGATCGTGGAAAGAGGAGACATCACTGTCGAGAGAGTGGCCTCTGCAGACAATATCGCTGATCCACTTACTAAGCCCTTGCCAGGACCATTATTTGACAAACATCGCGAAGCAATGGGTCTACGTAGTATGACTAGTTGGCTTTAGGGCAAGTGGGAGATTGAAAGAGTGGATGCCCGGTGAGCCAACTTGTGGCTAAGGGCTTTGATGACTCTATGTATAAACAATCTTTTGTTTAATATAATTTACACTTTTATAATGGCATTTGCTTTATCTTTTATCATATTATTATGTTGTGACATACTATAAGATGTTTAGATGAAGACCTTGAATATACTATAGTGTATGTAAGATGTGGTGGCACATGGGGATGGCTATCATGAAACACATCTTATAGTCACTGTATATTCTAAACAGTTCCTAGTCGATTGAGCCGTCCGTTAATAAGGATAAGGATCGCTCGAGATTGAGACTAGCATTTGCGATGCCGAGTACCACGTTTCATTGGTATGGAACATAGAGATGTTCAAAGCATGCAAATGGATATTCATACGATGAATGATCGAACTACCCTATCCGGACTTTCCAAGTGGTTATCACTTATCGAGTGGATAAAGTCCGCGATTTTGGTTGTACACCATTAGTCCTTACTACTTGAAACATCATTGAGACTCTATATGCTAGTACTGTGCTTTGACTCGTTTACCGACTCTATTGGGGTCATCAGGTGTCGGGATTGGGTACAGTTACGACACATATAGGAGTCGATGCTTTGTTGTCAAGGATTCACCACATACTTGCGAGTGTGGATATCCTATGCAATCTGAGGAGATATTAGTGTGACGAATCTCTGGCCAGAGTACATGATGTGTTTTAAGAAATGGTTTCTTAGTAGCACATGCGATGTCACTATTTGATCTTCAAGATGCATTTCATAGTTATCGAATCTCGAACGACTCTCGATTTACCAATGGTTGTTGATTCGATCGGGATATATGGATGAAGGGACCGTACTGTACGCTAACCAAAATCTATTGGTTCTTGCAGACACTATCGGTGATACCTAGGGAATCATGGGGCGATGTTGCTAGGCGCTCTTACCATGATTCGATGGGCAAGTCGGAAATTGTTGTTCCGAGTCACAAGGAGTTGTGAGCCCACGGCTAGCTGTATCCCTGAACCATTGAGGGTCACACAAGTAATGAATTTTTAATCCCCGTTGAGATAGTTAAATTTAAAGAGTTAAATTTAATGAACAAAGAAGTAGGACTTCTTATATCAGAGTAGAGGAGTAAGATTTTCTAAAATGACATAGGGATGAGCATTTTTGGAAATCACTGAATTCGGATTCAGAAAATTTATCTTGACTTTAAAAGATGCAGAAATGGTTTCTGTGCACATTGGTGAAATTGGTTTATCAATCTGAGTCACGATGAATTTTATATTAATTTCTGAACATGCGGGCTTTGCTTGTCAGGCTTGAACTTATGACTAATGGGTCCTAAGCATTTAGCAGCCCACATTATAAATAAGTTATTGCAGTACAGAAATTAAATAACAGAGGTCACAAAATATTTTTCAAAAACCCTATTTTTCCCTACTGTGGCCGCCGCCCCCTCCCTCTCTGCTCGAAAATTCCGGCCTGTGAATTTTGAATTTGCAGTCTGGTTTAACGGATCAAATTCGTTAATTCTCTTCGTAGAAACTTCTGATAGATTTTCTAGTGCAATCTATCAGAGGGATTAAACTTCTGTTCGTGGACCTGATTTAAGAATTGTTCGTCCATCAGTTCCTGGGATATACTACAAGAGCAGAGTAATCTGTTGGTGTCCATAATCTCGTTTCGAGATTCAAGGTAAAAATTTAATTGTTATTTAATTTTTACACGCACAATTTAATCGTAAAGTTTTGATACCCATGATATGGAATCGTTCCATATAAAAATTTTAAACTTCCGCTGCACCGGGTATCAATTCTGATTGATCTGATCACAGTTTTCCAACATAACCTCCGCCCCCTTCAAAGCATGACTGACATAGTATATGGGCCTCTGATCTCCTCTTTCCTCCTTTATCAAAATGGTGCTGACCGCCCTCTCAGTAGTAGACAGATATACCCACAATCTTTCCCCTGGCTCTGGCTTAACCAGGATAGGCAAGCTAGCTAGATGCTCCTTCAATTCCTGAAAGGCTTGCTCGCACTGCTCAGTCCAGCCAAACCTCTGGGCTGTGCGCAACACTTGGAAAAAGGGATAACTACGATGAGCTGACCGAGCGATAAACCGGGCCAGGTCTGTGATTCGCCCAGTCAGCCGTTGTACCTCCTTGATTGATGTGGATGAAGGTATTTCCTGCAACAGCTTTACCTTCTCCGGGTTGACTTCTATCCCTCGTTCAGTCACCATGAACCCCAGAAATTTGCCACTTTTCACCCCGAACATACACTTGGCTGGATTCAACTTAATTCCGTACCGCGAACGGTGGCAAAAGTTTCTTCCAGGTCGGGTATAAAGCAATCTCGGGTCTTAGATTTCACCAATATATCATCCACATATACCTCCACGTTCCGACCCACCTGCTCCCGGAACACTTTGTCCATCATCCTCTGATACGTAGCCCCTGCATTTTTTAGACCAAATGGCATAACCACGTAACAAAAAGCACCTCCCGATGTGATGAAGCTAACTTTGTCTTGATCTTCCCGGGCTAAAGGAATTTGATGATAGCCCTGATATGCATCCATGAAGCACAACAATTCACAACCGGATGTGGAGTCTACCAATTGGTCAATCCGGGGTAAAGGATAACAATCCTTGGGACAGGCTTTATTTAAGTACCGGAAATCCACACACATCCGCCACTTCCCTGTGGCCTTTGGTACTAGTACTACATTGGACAACCAAGTAGGAAATTGTACCTCCTTGATGTGCCCGGCCCGTAGTAGCTCTTGAACCTGCTCCGCGATCACTTTATCCTTCTCAACTCCTAAATGTCTTTTCTTTTGTATCACAGGCCGGGATCCAGGGGTGATATTAAGTTTGTGCTCCCCAACATGGGATGAAACTCCTATCAAATCGCCTTGAGCCCAGGCGAATACGTCCTTGTTCCGGATGAGATAGCTTTTCAGTGACTCGGCCAAATTTGTTTCCATGTCCCGGGCAATCCTGACAAACTTCCCAGACTGCCCGAGTACCAGCTCCACCTCTTCATATTCGCCTTTAGACTCCTCCACAGAACAGACTTCTCTTCCCCCCTGGCCTCCCTCCTTCCCGATCTGCCTGACCCTTTTGTAATCGACTCTAACTGTCTCGGCATAAAAGAGGAGAGTGCTTCAACTAGCGTGAACTTTGTCATGATTGTCTTCTTCACATCTCCAGATCCCAAGGTTATGGGTAGTAACATTTCCCCTTTAGGCTGTACTGTGTGCCCAGTAAATCCGTATAAGGCAGTTTTTACGGGGCTCAACTCATACCCCTGCAAATCCATCTGCTCGAAGGCGTCCTGAAAAAGGACATTCACCGAGCTTCCTGAGTCTACAAACACCCTTCGTACATCGTAGTTAGCAATCCGGGCCTGTATAATCAAGGCATCGTTATGTGGCAGGTTCACCCCCTCCAGATCCCGGGGTCCAAACGTGATGACTGGCCCTGCACCCGGCTTCCCTTTCTCCACCCCCAAACTTTCCCTCCGGCTCCAAGACTTTCTGGCTCTGTTTGAATCTCCATCAGTAGATCCCCCAAAAATCATGTTGATAACCCCTTTAGATGGTCCCTCTCCTGATTTTCTATCCTCTGTGCGAGGACCTGTCTCTTGTTTCCCTCCCTCTCGGGAAACAACGCCAGTTCTGGGGGGAACCAGCGCCTGGGACCCCTGGATCCAAGGCGGACCCCGAGGCTTTTTTTGAACCGGCTTGCCATCCCAGATATAGGGTTGCTGATGTCTCTGCTGTAGCGTTTGGCATTCATTGGTATCATGTGTGCCTTTCTGATGAAAAGCACAATACTTCAAAGATTTGTCCCTAGTGACAGGAGTATGAGATTCAGCACCTACTTCGCATACATGCACAACTCTGTCCTAGATTACTCTGTGTGGTGCATACCGGGACAAACACCCCATGCGGTCCTGACTTTCTCTGCTTTTTCCCTGTTCTCGACCTCCCTCTCTTCGAGTCACCTCCTTCTTTTGCCTCTGGGCCTCCTCCATATTAATGTATTTCTCGGCCCGAGCCAATAAGTCTTCAAAAGTCCGAGGTGCTTTTTTTACTAATGATTTGAAAAATTCTCCCTCCCGAAGACCTTGAGTAAAGGCAGTGATCTTAGTCTCCCGGGCACAGGTCGGGACCTCTAGAGCAGTCTTATTGAACCTTTTAATGTAGGCTCTCAAAGACTCTTCTCCTGCTTGCTTTGCTTCAAATAAACTATAGACCGTTTTATTATACCTCTTGCTGCTGCTAAAGTGTTGCAAGAACACTTGCTTGAAATATGCAAATGATCGAATGCTCTGCAGCTCCAACTTTTCAAACCATCTTTGGGCAGAATCCACCAAAGTGGTTAAGAAGACTTTGCACTTAATCTTGTCTCCGTAGCAATGTAGCATAGCCACATTATCAAACCGAGCCAAGTTCTCTTCTGGGTCAGTGCTCCCATCATATTCTCGGATTTTGGCCGACTTATAATGGGATGGCAAGGGCTCCTCTATCACCTCCTGTGAAAAAGGGCAACCCGGAATCTTGACAGATCAGGCCATTTTGGGACCCTTTTCTTCTAACCTTTGTATTTTCTTCCTGAGTTCCTGCAGCTCATCCGCCACAGAAGGCTGGACTGTAGTAACCCAAAACTCATTTTAAGATAATAATATGTTAAACATGATTAAGGGTTAGTAATTAACCAATTCCGGGATTTAATCGGACTTCAGAAGCAAGAAATGAAATTTCATTGTCTGAGCCAGTTCGGACAATCCGAAGAGGACTTCGGACGGCCCGAACTTGACCACCGGGGCTCCGAAGGTGAGCTTGTTGACTTCGGAGTTAAGGCTGGTTCGGACGATCCGAACTCAAGTTCGGACGACCCGAACTTGTTTGTGCCAAGTAGGCAGGATTACTCAGCAATGAATTTTGACAAGTGTCGGACTTAGAGCACTTCGGACGATCCGAACTCGACGTGTCTCGCATGCAGACAGTGAGTTGGATCGGACGATCCGAACTCAGGTTCGGAGGGCCCGAACTCGTTCGAAACTTTTCCTATAAATAGGGCTCATTCGATTTCATTTTTGAAATACGAATTCCCGAGGTTCCTTCTTTAGTTATATAGTGTGAGATATACACTTGAGGGCCCTATCGGTTATAATAGAGGTTCTGGAATAACCAAGGAGTGGTTATAGTCATCCGGGACTAGCGACTTCAAAGGGCTATCTACGGACGAAGGTATGGTCCGGAAATATATTTAAGTTTTGGGAGTACTTATTAGCTTAGTTAAGGCTTATAGAATTTATGTAGTGATACGGTAAACTTTTGAATATAGGCTTGGAACCTAAGATCCTACTATACTTGAACTAGCCTAGAGGTACGTACACATTGACTGAGATTATCAGCGAGTATACATGTTTATATGTTGCATTTATTTGGCATTATTATATGGCATGATATATGATTTACCGCTTTCTATATTCATATGTCATGTGCATATACACGTTGATCCTATACCTTGTTATACCTGACTATAGAGCCGCTCAACTCTATATTTGATAGTCTGTCACTGAGAGTACCGCGACGGCGAGGGCATTTATGTCTGTCTATTCTGGTGTACTTGACGAGTGTGGTTGCACCCAGAGGTTGATCCGTGCGGTGGCAGCACTTATGTGGCGCCGGTACTGAGCATGATTTTTCAGATGACCCTTTACCAGTCATCATGTTGCATGCACTATATACATATGTTTACTCATGTTTATGTACTGGGCGTTAGCACTCACGTCCTAGTTGTTATCTTGGACACCCTATTCCATGGGGCAGGTCGCAGGATGGACGGAGCTGGTAGTTCAAGGCAGGACTAGGGAGCAGGAGCCTTGAGGAGTTTATTATACAGCAGGATTCGATATAGCTGTATAATGTTTACTTTTAAGTATTTTGATATGGTTGTATCACTACTGATGAATAAGCTTGACACTTTTATACTAAGCTGATATGTAATTTATGGTTATGTTTCCGCACGTTTTACTCTGTTAAGTTATTTTGCTGTAATAAGGTTATTGCATGCTATTAATTGCCAGTTAGTAGGTGATACCATGAAGGGTCACTACATTTTTGGTATCAAAGCATGCTTAGATTTTGGGATTAGTACTTGAGATTTAGAATTAGTTTTGAGTAATTCTTGCGCATTTGGGATTTTAATGTGCAATTCTTTTCAGGATATGGCTGACGAGAGTCACGATAGTATTGGCTAGGGAGGTGGTTATCATCATTGTCATCACCGCCATCATGATGATCAACATCGTCATCATGAGGGTAGACGTCGCTACTCTATCAATAAATTCATGCAAGTAGGACCGAAACCTTTGGTGGGAGGCGAGAATCCTGAACAAGCAAGAAGTTGGATGTCTAAACTCGAGAGTACTTTTCGTGCTTTCGATTGTACTGAGGATCAAAAATTGGAAGTTCTAGAATTTGTTCTAGAGGATCAAGCACGTTTTTGGTGGGATGCCAAAGCTGCTCAGGCACGTACTGAGAGAGGACAGGTGACTTGGGGAGATTTCTGTCAGCAATTCCAGAAACTGTATTTTCCTCCAGCTGTTCGCCAAGCACGATCGATGGAGTTTCTTACTCTGAGGCAAGGATCAATGACTATTGATCAATATCAGCAACGATTTCTTGATCTGCTACCTTTCAGTCCTCATATTAATGAGAGTGATGCATCGAAGTATGATCTCTTTCTACAAGGCCTGAACCAAGATATCTACTCACAGGTTGTTGTCTGTGATGACCCAGTATCTTATGAGACTTTGGTGAACCGTTGCCGTCTTGTGGAGACCAGCAACAGGCGTGTACAGTTGTTGATGCCAGCACAGCTTAGTGGATCATTTGAGCCTAGAGCTCAATCTGTTGTGCAATATGGACCTACGTCTTCTTCTACTCCTACTACTTCATCTGGATCTCGTGGTTCACGAGGTATGTTCCATTTTGGGAAGAAGAAGAAGGAGGAGTTTTGTAGTCACTGTGGAGGGAAGCATGCTACAGCTTCATGTCGAAGAGCTACTGGTGCTTGTTATATTTGCGGTCAGCAGGGACATCTGCGGAGAGATTGTCCTCAGCGCATGGGTTCTGCTAGTGGATCGGGATCACAGGTTGGATCTCAGGCTTCTACTTTTCCACGACAGCAGCCAGCACCACAGAGTTCTTCTGGTTACCGTCCCCAAACTCAAGGGCAGATATTTGCTTTGTCTCAAGAACAGGCTACTGAGGGAAGTGATCGCATGTTGGCAGGTACCTTTCTGTTATGTGGTATTCCTGCACTTGTTTTAATTGATACTGGAGTATCGCATTCCTTTATTTCTAGTCGCTTTGTTAAGAGACATAGATTACCTTATGTATCATTAGATATGGATTTAGTTGTATCTACTTCGCTGGAGCAGGAGATAGTAATTAAGCGTCTAGTGATGGGTTGCCTTCTAGAGTTTGAGGGTAATGTATTGTCAGCTAATCTGATGATATTAGCGATGACAGATTTTGACTGTATTTTGGGAATAGATATGCTGACTTTGTATCACGCTACTGTGGATTGTTATCAGCGTCTAGTACAGTTTCATTCTGTTGAGGGTGATAGCTGGTATTTTTATGGTGAGGGTGCGCGACCTCCGATGCCACTTGTTTCGGCTCTGAAGGTATGTCATGTCTTGGAGTCAGGTGGGGAGGGCTACCTTATCTATGCAGTTGATATGTCCATGAGTAGTACGGGTATTGATCAGTTACCGGTAGTCAGTGAGTTTCCTGATGTATTTCCTGATGAGATTCCTGGTTTTTTCTCCGGTGCGAGAGGTTGAATTTGGTATTGATTTAGTACCAGGAACTACGCCTATATCCCGAGCGCCTTATCGTCTAGCACCATCAGAGATGAGGAAATTGAAACAGCTGTTATAGGATCTGCTTGATAAGGGATATATTCGTTCGAGTGTTTCTTCGTGGGGAGCACTTGTTTTGTTCGTCAAGAAGAAAGATGGATCAATGCGATTATGTATTGATTACAGGCAGTTGAATCGTGTCACCATCAAGAATAAGTATCCTTTACCGCGGATTGATGATCTATTCGATCAACTACAGGGTACTTCTGTTTACTCCAAGATAGATCTGAGATCTGGATACCACCAGATGCGGGTACGAGACTCAGATATTTCTACGACTGCTTTTAGGACCAGATACGTGCATTATGAATTTCTGGTTATGCCATTTGGTTTGACGAATACACCGGCAGTCTTTATGAATCTAATGAATCAGGTATTTCAAGAATATCTGGATAGATTTGTCATCGTCTTCATTGATGATATTCTTGTCTATTCTCATGACAAGGATGAGCATGCACATCATTTGAGGATTGTTTTACAGACGTTACGAGATAAGCAGCTGTATGCGAAATTGAGCAAGTGTGAATTCTAGATTGATCGGGTAGTGTTTCTCGGTCATGTGATTTCTAATGAAGGGATATCTGTTGATCCTAGTAAGATAGAGGCAGTGCTGAACTGGTCTCGTCCGATGACGGTTGCTGAGATTCGTAGTTTCTTGGGTCTAGCTGGATATTACTGTCGGTTCATCGAGAATTTTGCACAGTTGGCCAGACCTTTGACACAGCTTACACGGAAAGATGTTGCCTTCATATGGTCCTCGGATTGTGAGGAGTCATTTCACGAGCTGCGTGAACGTCTTACTACTGCACCTGTGCTAGCTCTACCTTCTGGATCAGGAGGTTATGTTGTCTATACTGATGCCTCTGGTCAGGGGTTAGGATGTGTTCTGACACAGCATGGACATGTTATTGCCTATGCTTCTCGACAGTTGAAGACGCATGAGAGTAATTATCCAGTACATGATCTCGAGTTAGCCGTCATTGTATTTGCACTCAAGATCTGGAGGCATTATCTTTATGGTGAGAAATTTGAGATATTCACGGATCACAAGAGTTTGAAGTATTTATTCACTCAGGCGGAGTTTAATATGCGACAGAGACGCTGGATGGATCTTCTGAAGGATTATGATTGTGAAATCAAATATCATCCATGTTCTGTTAATCTTACTGCTGATGCCTTGAGTCGGCAGGTGAAACTTTCTGCACTTCAGACTAGTGAAGTATCTCATATGATTCAAGAGTGCTGCTCATTGAGTTTTATGCTCAAGCACAAGAAATGGAGAAATGGGATTCGATTGTATACTATTTTGTCTGAGCCAACATTGTATTCTCGGATCAGAGATGCTCAGATATCTGATGTTAAGACTCAGCGTTTGACACGTTTAGCCAATGGAGTTAATATATCTGGATTTCATTTTCAGGCAGATGGTTTATTGTGCTTATCTAATCAAGTGGTTGTACCTAATGTTGCGGAGCTCAGGAACGATATTCTATCTCAAGCTCACAGGAGTCAATTATCAGTTCATCCTGGAAGCATGAAAATGTATAAGGACTTGCGAACTAGATTCTGGTGGAAAGGGATGAAGAGGAGTGTGTATCAATTTGTTTCGAGATGTTTGGTTTGTCAACAGGTCAAGGCTGAACATCGACGACCAGGTGGATTATTGCAGAATCTTGAGATTCCCGAATGGAAGTGGGAGCACGTAACTATGGATTTTGTTACCCACTTACCTATGACTTCACGTCAGTGTGATGCTATCTGGGTCGTTGTTGACCGTTTGACGAAATTAACACACTTTATTTCTTATAACCGAGAGTATTCTTATGATCGCATGACACGTTTATACATCCAAGAGATAGTGCGATTGCATGGGATTCCAGTGCGCATAGTCAGTGATAGAGACCCGCGATTTACCTCACGTTTTTGGGGTAGTTTTCAGGAGGCATTGGGTAACACTCTGAGTTTGAGCACTGCATATCATCCGGAGACTGACGGACAGTCAGAGCGAACGATTTGTACATTGGAGGATATGCTACGTTCTTCTGTCATGGACTTTGGCTTATCTTGGCAGGATCAGTTACCTTTGATCGAATTTGCCTACAATAACAGTTATCATCGTAGTATTGATATGACACCTTTCGAGGCATTGTATGGTCGACGGTGTCGTACTCCGTTATTCTGGGATGAAGTTGGGGAACGACAAGTCGAGGGTCCTGAATTGGTGCAGCAGATTGTAGACAAGGTAGATTTGATCAAGCATAGGATCAAAGTTGCTCAAGATAGACGTTTCAGTTATGCTAATATTCGTCGCAGGCCACTTCAATTTGAGCCTGGTGAATATGTGTTTCTACGAGTATCACCTTTCAGGAAGGTGATGAGATTCAGCGTGAAAGGAAAGTTGTCTCCTCGTTTTATTGGACCTTTCCAGATACTGGAAAAGATCGGAGATGTTGCATATCGTTTGGCTTTACCGCCAAATCTTACCAGTATACATAATGTTTTTCATGTGTCGTTACTTTGACAGTATATAGCTGATGAATCTCATGTGATTCAGTCTACTGATATTCAGCTAGAGCCAGATCTGTCTTTTGTTGAACGACCAATCCGTATCTTAGACAGAAAGTAGAAAGTTCTTCGGAACAAGACTATACCACTTGTGATGGTACAGTGGCAGCGCCGAGGCGTTGAAGAAGCAACTTGGGAAACTGAGAGTCGTATGCAAGCAGAATATCTTGAGTTGTTTGCTTTGTATTTTTGATTACCATGTAATTGTAATTACAGTTGTTGTAATAAAACGTGGTTTGATATTTCATATTATTATCTTGATTTGTCTTTAGATGTTATTTCGCGGACGAAATATCTAAAGGTGGGGAGAATGTAGTAACCCAGAACTCATTTTAAGATAATAATATGTTAAACATGATTAAGGGTTAGTAATTAACCAATTCCGGGATTTAATCGGACTTCAGAAGCAAGAAATGAAATTTCATTGTCTGAGCCAGTTCGGACGATCCGAAGAGGACTTCGGACGGCCCGAACTTGACCACCGGGGGCTCCGAAGGTGAGCTTGTTGACTTCGGAGTTAAGGCTGGTTCGGACGATCCGAACTCAAGTTCGGACGGCCCGAACTTGTTTGTGCCAAGTAGGCAGGATTACTCAGCAATGAATTTTAACAAGTGTCGGACTTAGAGCACTTCAGACGACCCGAAGTAGAGATCGGACGATCCGAACTCAACGTGTCTCGCATGCAGACAGTGAGTTGGACTGGACGATCCGAACTTAGGTTCGGAGGGCCCGAACTCGTCCGAAACTTTTCCTATAAATAGGGCTCATTCGATTTCATTTTTGAAATACGAATTCCCGAGGTTCCTTCTTCAGTTATATAGTGTGAGATATACACTTAGGAATGGCACTGCGTCGGGTATGGGTAGGATATCGTGCCTCCATCCCCATACCCATTTATTAAATCCATCCCCATACCCATACCCATATCCATCGGATATTTAATTTCATCTCCATCCCCATACCCGTCGGATGATCGGATATTCATACCCTACCCATATACCCATTTATTGTATATACTCCATAAAAATAATTTTTTTAAAATTTTAATTATTTGATAAAATTATACTTATTTACTAGATTTTTATATCAAAATTTTTTAGATAATAAAAAAATAAAACACCGAAGAAAATTTACAACCAAAGACTTATATAAAAAATAAAACTTCTAAAAAATAGCATTAGTTTTATATTAATAATTTTTATTATTTAATCCAACTAACATAATTCAACAAAAAAAAAATTAAATTAGCATTTATTTAATATAAATTAATATGTATATATATATATATATATATATAATCGGATATCGGGTCGGGTATGGGTAGAATACCACTACATCCTCCTCCATCCCTATTTACGAGATTCCCATACCCATTTACCCATTTATTTAATCGGGTCCAAAAAATGCCTCCATACCCTCCTCCGTTCGGGTCGGATATCGGGTTTCCCATCGGGTTCGGAGGAAATTGCCATCCCTATAAATACACTTGAGGGCCCTATCGGTTATAATAGAGGTTCTGGAATAACCAGGGAGTGGTTATAGTCATCCGGGACTAGCGACTTCAAAGGGCTATCTACGGACGAAGGTATGGTACGGGAATCTATTTAAGTTTTGGGAGTACTTATTAGCTTAGTTAAGGCTTATAGAATTTATGTAGTGATACGATGAACTTTTGAATATAGGCTTGGAACCTAGGATCCTACTATACTTGAACTAGACTAGAGGTACGTACACATTGACTGAGATTGCCATCGAGTATACATGTTTATATGTTGCATTTATTTGGCATTATTATATGGCATGATATATGATTTACCGCTTTCTATATTCATATGTCATGTGCATATACATGTTGAGCCTATACCTTGTTATACCTGATTATAGAGCCGCTCAGCTCTATATTCGATAGTCTGTCACTGAGAGTACCGCGACGGTGGGGGCATTTATGTCTGTCTACTCTGGTGTACTTGACGAGTGTGGTTGCACCCAGAGGTTGATCTGTGCGGTGGCAGCACTCATGTGGCGCCGGTACTGAGCATGACTTTTCAGATGACCCTTTACCAGTCATCATGTTGCATGCACTATATACATATGTTTATTCATATTTATGTACTGGGCGTTAGCGCTCACGTCCTAGTTGTTATCTTGAACACCCTATTCCACGGGGCAGGTCGCAGGATGGACGGAGCTGGTAGTTCAAGGCAGGACTAGGGAGCATGAGTCTTGAGGAGTTTATTATACAGCAGGATTCGATATAGCTGTATAATGTTTACTTTTAAGTATTTCGATATGGTTGTATCACTACTGATGAATAAGCTTGACACTTTTATACTAAGCTGATATGTAATTTATGGTTATGTTTCCGCACGTTTTACTCTGTTAAGTTATTTTGCTGTAATAAGGTTATTGCATGCTATTAGTTGCCAGTTAGTAGGTGATACCATGCAGGGTCACTACATGGATTGAGTGCATCCAAGAACTTTCCTTTTCTTCTCCTTCTTTGGTTCGGGCATTAGGGTGCGGATTACCCCGATTCCCCTCTTCCTCCATTGTTATTTCATTTGATTGTGGTTGCTTTGTAGCTGCTAACGACTTCTGTATCATATTCTGAACATATGATTCGAGTTGATCCATAGGAATAATAATGTTCCGGCCCTGCTGGAGGCCTTCTGGTGATGTTTGTTCATGAGAAACCATATCTACGTCTTATAGAACAAGTTTTCCACAGACGACGCCAATGATGATGTTTGATAAAAACGAGTTCCCGGGCTATCAAGGGTAGTATAGTGGGCTTAACGAGCTGACCGGGCTAGTAGAGATGAAGTGTGGTTTGTCCCTCCTTGATCGAGATGATCTGTACACAAGGAAAAAAAATGAAAGCACGTTAGTGGGACGCCAGAAGGTTTTTCGGCGGGGCCACTCCAATGCTTAAGTCAGACTCAGGAATAGAGTGGGCTTCAGGAAAAATGAATATAGTGCTTTGGAATTTTTGATGAACATACCTCTACAAACACCTGAGGCAAGGTATTTATAAGCCTTGGAGTGAGAGAGTCACTCCGCATTTCCAGGGTAGTGGCCACGATCTGGGTCGTGGGTGCAAGAGTTTTCCACGTTTACCTGTCACACACGATGAAGCCGGAAGGCTCGGGATTATGGCAATCGTGGGGATCATGCCCTGGAGAAATGGGCTTTGTCTAAGTCATGAAGACCTGGTCCTCCCGGGATCTTGGAGCTTCAGGTCTGCCTTTATACATCTCTAACGTCCTTGACTTGGTATAGCTCTGTTCACTGCCCTGACTAGCATCCCTGATGCTTCTGCTTCTCCTTAGTCCTGATACCCCTGACTTCCCGGGATATCACCACTCCTTCCTAAAAATAGTTGGGCTAGAACCCTGTTCGCTGTCCTGACTAGCATCCCTGATGCTTCTGCTTCTTCTTAGCTCTGATACCCCTGACTACCCGTGATAATTTCAATGCATGCTTCATGCATGCAGCCCACCTCAAAAAAGCATCGAAATAGAGTATTCAAATATTATTCTTTTGAAGTTATTATATAAAAAGTTTTAGACGAAATGTTGTTGTATTTTGATATTTTCCACATTGACTTTTATATTTTTTCTCTAGTCAAATTAGGATCATAACAAACTTTACTAGCTATAAGACATAAATATAATTGACTGATTTTATGCACAACAAAACAAGCCACCACTTCATTAAATTTAATTTAATACTTATCTAAAAAAAGCTTTCTTATCTATCCCTTCTCTAATCGGGTTCAGCGTAGTTTTGTTGAAGTTTCCAATTGGCCCCCAATACCAAACTTACTGGTTGCTTTAAATGCATTTGATTTGAGCATGGGATCCACGGATAAGTATGGCGATTAATACAAAATTATTTTGTTCTTTCCAAAAATGATTTAATTTTGACAAAATTAATAAAATTGTAATTGGATGAAAATATTTCAGTGTATTTGATTTTAAATTCATTGTATTTTTTGGTTCAATTTTATTTATTTTAAAAAGGCCTTGAAATCTATTATATATACTTAGCTAAGGCCTAAGTACATTCGCATCCTTTAATTTTAAATTTATTATTCATCCTAGTAAATTCAAATGCTTTGATTTAAAATATTCTCACAAAATCAAATCCATCAATCCAAACACAACATAAATTAATTAATTCAAAGGTTCTAAAAAACGCGAAACGGGCGAAACGTCGAGATTAAATTTTAAGTTTCACAAGTTTAAACGTGTTTAATACAAGTTAAAACGTAGAAAAACGTTTCAAGCTTTTATTAAAATTTTAATTATCTATTACCAATATATAGGCTAAATAACACATATAAATAATAAATTTAATAGTAACATACAATTTCTCAAAATTTTAAAAGCAAAAAAAATATCAAAACTATAATTTGTAGCAATGTCTATAGTTAGACCGCATAAAAAATTTTAAACATTACCAGAACACAAGAATTTTGAAGAAAAAAAGAATTTTGAAGAAAAAAAGTTTTGAAAAATATATGACCTGATTTATTTATTTGATTTTGGAAAAATGGTTTTATTTTGAGATTTTTATATTGATATAATTTATTTTAAATTTTTTTTTTTTTACAAAAATCACGTTTAATCTCGATTAAACACGTTTAATATGGTCAACTTAGATTTGACCATTTTTTCCCGTTTTTACCTGAATTTTAGCGATTTCATCACGTTTTACATTTAATTCCGTTTAATCACCGTTTAATCTCGTTATTTAGAACAATGATTAATTCGACTATATATGTACGGTCGTCGTATATTAATATTGTAATTACAAATGGTCTTTTCTGTATTGTTCCAATTTATAGGATGTCCTCCAAAGGAATACGAGTATAGTTCAACTTCTTAGTATTGCGTCGGTAAAATATTCCTCCGTGATTATTTCTCTTTAATTTTTTTTAATCAACTAATTAACCAAACAATAAAAAATGTTAAATATTTAACGTAATTATAAATACATGTATAATATTAATGTTTTTCATTCAAATTTGCTTAATAGACAATAAAGAATATTAATAAGCCCACGCAAAGGATTCATTGGGGGAGCCCGAGATATTAATTATCTTAAAAAATTATATGATGTAGCAGTTTTCCCCCACAACAAAATCGAGACATGGTTGCCGCATAGATTTTGCTCGTCGGTTTACACAAAATGACTTGGAAACAAGGAAGAAACAAATCATCTATATCTTTGTTCAAGAACATATATAAAAGATAGAAAATTTGTAACACATTTTTTTAATTAATAAAGAAACAAAAAATGCAACTCTTACAATCTATAATATATGTTGCATTCACAACATATAATTTTTGATTTGGGCCGGGTATTTTAATTTTCAACAAAGTTAATTTGATATTATAAGTGCTTAGAAAGTCTATGCACTAATCACTATAACAAATTGATGAGTTAGCTAGGTAAATCAGGACCATAAGATATTTTTTATTAACTAAGAATCACAATAAATTACTAGGTATATTGAAGGGTATTAAAGTCGAATCAAAATTGATTTATACCACAAATCAGTTATTGAAGACTAATCAACTAATCGAATTACACAAAAATTTCAAATGGAATCGATGTATATATCAATAAATTCATTATTTTCTCGTTCATAATTTATTTTGTAAAAAATTTTAATCCGATCGAATGCAGAACGTACCTAACGAGAAGCCACGCATTAAGTCAAACAATGAAAATGGGACTGCATTTAATGTAATTAATAGTCAATTCAAGTTTGGTCCACTGTCAAAATAAAAAACTAAAAAAAAACTAAAAAATCTAAAACCCAAACGTTAATTACCCTTTATTTTGTTTAATTCTTTCGTTCATATTGATTGATAATTTAAAATCTGTCCATATATATATATATGTATGCTATTGTTACTTGTTGCCTTCTTATAATAAAAAATAACTAATCTTGAAATCACTAGCTAGCTCACTGGTTTAATTTCTTTCCAAAAAGAAGTTTCATATATTGTTCATCATTAATCTCCCTCCTTCCATCATCCAAAGGTGGATTTTTTATTCTTCTTTTTATCTCAAAACTTATCCATTTCTTGTCAAATTTTGTATGTGATCACACACACACACACACACACACACACACATATATATATATATACACACACACACATAGATAAAGAAGAACAATTAATCCAACATTCGGAAAGTGGTCGATTTGGCATTTGCATGCATGCATGAAGATCATGAAGACAAAGGCAAGCCAAGAAAACATGTTTCTGCGCATCATCGCGATTCCGGCTCGGGCTTTAGCCAAGGCCCGAGACTTGTACGTGAAGAGCATAACGCGATATGCCGACAAGATGATCAATTACAGCAACGTTATGGGGATGCCACAGGTTTCAGGCCTACCGAAGAGTTTCAGCGTGAACTCGGCCGGATCACGCCACGACGAGGACTTCCGGGAGCTTGTTCGGGCTGCCTCAGCCAGAAGTACTATCGGTGGTCGAGTAGATTTGGACATGTACATGAAGGCGGAGATGATGAAGTTTCGGGCGGGCTCGGGAAACGGCCCGCTGCCTAGGAGCAGCAGCGTGGCCATGGGTAGAATTGATGAAGACAAGCCATGTTGTTCCTTTGGTGAAGAAATTATTAATATTAATTATATTAAACACAAGTACCCTAGAAGTAAAAGTCATGTCGTTGCGAGAAGCACTGCCATTTGATGATTAATAAGGGTTCAATTTTTTTCATGGTCTACTCCAGTAAATATGTATAGTAACCTCAGGTAAAATAATTATAATAATATATATAATTTATTAATAAAAAAAATTTTAATTTTTATCGTTTCTCCCGATTATTCATTTCTTTGTCATGTTATCGTAGACTAGATGTAAATTGTTTCTACCTACTCTGAACTTAATCTGCTCGTAAAAAAAATATATGGTCAATGAGGAGATTCATGAACATGCATGATCATTTCGTGTATTCAATATATTCAGGCCCCAAGTTCTAAAAAAATTGTAATATTCGATATCATTTTCCCGTCTGTGACAACTGAAACGATAAGATCTTGGTCATGAATTTCTTGTAAAGAAAAGTAAGGATGATATTGCCTTCATATTCTCATCGGCCATGGCATAAAAAAGACCATGCATGTCAAACGAAAGAAAATTATAGAGGTAGTTAATTTTGATTTTTTTTTATTACGCCTGATTAATTTGTAATCAATATTAGAAACAATATCCATTTTATAAATTATAATTATTTTTTGCATCTCAACGAAAAGCGGTTCTTTTTGTGATAAATTAATGTGTATATTTTTTTTTCTTTTTTAAAATAAAGATTAAGTAAAATAATTATTCTAACGACTGCCTGTTTTATTCTTTCATTTGCTCAAGTTTGGCAGTGTACATAGCTATCTCATTTACCTAACCACACGAAAAGAAACCCAATGAATGATTAGTTAGTAGCATAAATTCAAAGCTTATTCCCATTGCCAAATGTAACAATATCACAAGATTGAACATTATTCACTGCGGAAAACCTATATATATATATATATATATATATATACTTGGTGTCTATGACGAGTTTTCAACAATTCTGGTACCTACCTTTAAAAAAATAACAAAAAAATTCTGGTACCTTTTCAAGTTAGCAGTTGGCCTTTGAACAAACCATATATCGATGCAAGAATCGATTATTTTTATTTTTTTGTTGCCACCTTTACCAACCCATTAAATAGCATATATTTTTTGGCTGACTTACCATAAATTTCAACAATACCTACTCCACGAGAACATACGAATTATGGATTTATGATATCACACCATTTTTTATTTTTTTTATTTTTCAACCCATCCAAGATATACAATATACACAAGTAACACCGAATTATACAAAAATTTGGTGTCTAAGTCAAACTTTTTTTTTTTGTGTGTGATTAAAGTCTAAGTCAACTTTAATGCTAGCAATATTCAATAATAACACAAAATCGCCACGAGGCATAAGATAACTTGACGATTGTCGGTATTCATATATATCAGATTTTTCTTCGTTTCATTTAAGTTTATATATATCACACGTCAATATTTTGTGTTATCCAAGTTGGAACATTTTTCTAGTGTGCTGGACAATCTTGTCTCTTTTTCTTTACTTCATACCTTTCATAACAAATTGTGAATAAATGATGACTCACGTATAAATCTTTGCACACCACGTCAATGCAATCTCATTCAGCTTGACTCCATTAATAAATATTTATAAACCGTTTTTATTAAAATATTTTTTACATTTTTTTTATAAAATGTTTTAAAAATTACTTTAAAAATAAGTTTACATTTGAACAACTATTCTATATTAGAGATAAAAAATAATATATTTGATTTCTGTAAATGCACGTTCAATTCTAACCAAAAAAACATCCCAATTGTTTTCTAAAAACCACGGAGAAAACTTTTTTTAAAAAAAATAATATTAAAAAACATTTTACAAAGTCTTGTCCAAACACATATTTAAAAATTTTCATATATAAACACTAAAGACATTTTTAAAAAAACTTTGTCCAAACAGATAATTCACACTATTGTCTAAAATTCATTTGAGATTCATGCATATTAGATAATTCAACGCGTATATAGTGTGCTTCACCCGATTCCATATATTAAATTAACAGTAACATGTAGATTGCATGAGATTGATTCATTGACGCGTGAATGGTGTTTAATTTATAAAGGGGTTCATGTCAATGGTCACGCTGGTTCAATATCAATAGTTGTATATGTCTCTAAAAGCATTACTTTACCATTTCACATTGCTATTAACTTGATGAATATAAGAAATCCAGACCTCAGACCTTCCTAAATTTTGTGTGGCTAAGCTAGTCTCGTCAAAGTTACCGTCTACTGTAACAAGACCTTTTACTAGACTTCTGATTCTTATTCCGAGTTTTTAGAGTACTACACGACGTCCCAAAAACATTCGTACAACAAAACAAGACTTTTAGAGTGTCTGAAGCTCCACTTACCTCAACACATCTCAATCCAAAAGTTGGCCGTGACTCCTCAAGTTAGTCTATGTTTCATCTTTGCAAGCCCAGCAGGAAGCATATTAATATTCCTGTGATTACATGACGGCAAAAGAATTTTCTTCCATCATTTGTCGCGAACTTCTCTTTTGGGAAGTAAATCCACTCTCCTGAATCTGAAATTAAACCTAGTGCCTGTAATGAAATAAAAACTGGCCAACATCAGGACTGCATGGACTATAAATTTGACAATTACAAATTGCCGAAGATAAAGGAGGGGGATAATCAGAACGATCATTACGAATTGCGTTTCTTGAAAGAAACTTCAGTATCTCATCGATTATTATCACCTGCAATAGAGAGAAGTACTAGATGAGACGAGGAAAAAAGATTTTATCCAAAGCCAAAAATGTTTCACAGTCAACACTTCAAATATCAAAACATCCATTACGTCCCCCTCTTAAGTCACTTCAAAGTTGAAGCAACCCACAAGCTTACAGGAGAATTTAACTTCATCGGAACACATACTTACAGGAAAAGACAGATACAAAACAACAGTCCACTCTGCCCAATTTAGTGGCGTAACCTAGCACAATAATTTAGCAACGTGAAAAAGACGAACATGGTTCTCTGCTGAACCCAAAAGGGGATAAAACGATAATGATTTGCTAAAAGAAAGAGAATGTTAACTTACAGAGAAAAGGGCAGAAAGTGGTTGCACATAAAGGATGAGCCCATGAAGCAGCATTGTTAGGACAATTGATCCGAGGAGCCATAAATTACTCCAGGGAGGGATAACCCTACAAGTTGAACACCCAAAGAAAGTAATCTATTGCGCGCAAAGATGATGATTGAATTTAACAAGAAAAAGGAAGTTGTATGCTCATTTGTATGGATTTGCATAGTAGGTTAGTAACTGTGGTGAATCATTTATGTGTATATACACAACACAACCGCCTGTGCATGTTTGCGTGAAAAAATTATGTGTTTTGTGATGTTGGAATTGAGAGTTTTAAAGTATAAAAAACTAGAAAACTGTTGGGTACTAACAAGAGCGACTGATTTTCACTGAGGTTGTTCAATGCATTGAACATCTCGACAACCACAAGTACAGTCATTGAAACAGTTGACGGATGCCGATCACTAAACACGGTGCAAGAATAATCAGTTTCCCTTGTTGAGCAAGTGTCAAAATTTATCTGGGTAGACACATAAAGATGTATTAGTCCATTATTACTGAAACATAAGAAACATAAACACTATATCTGCCACAAGCGGTGACAATTATGGGCAGTTCTATCAACAGAACACACAAATCAATTATAAAGTATATAGTTACAACAATAAATCATTTCAATGTAGCTGGTCCATGAACTCTAATGAAGCACACTAAGTTAGAAAACTCAACTCAACAAAACTCAATAAAAATAGTCAAAAATTTGATTTCATTTGCAACTGAA
This sequence comes from Henckelia pumila, assembly GCF_033568475.1. Taxonomy (NCBI): domain Eukaryota; kingdom Viridiplantae; phylum Streptophyta; class Magnoliopsida; order Lamiales; family Gesneriaceae; genus Henckelia; species Henckelia pumila. Next base: position 143,953,968 of record NC_133123.1, on the reverse strand, counting down.
AATAGGTAAAGAAATAGAAATACAAAGTTCTCAAGAAACACATGACCATGAAACACTTAGATACAAAATAGAATTTTTTTTGCGATAGGAAATGATATTATATTAGATTATGAACAATTACTTATTACAAAAAGCGGGCTAGCAGTTCGCACACTACGCAACTATTACTCGGAAAATATTAACAAAATATATAACTCCAATCCCTTAATAAATCTGAAAGCGAAAATTCCTTAGACTCCATATGCTTCAACTAACATCTGTTGTGTTCTCCTAAATCTTACCAGTTCAGTATATGGTAGTTTAGGCCCGTTATCAGAGTAAAGAAACCACCATACAAATCCAGCAATTGTGGCAAGGCCGACATAAACTGCACCACACAAATACCACAGTTAAATAATTAAATATTAACGAGAATCATCTTACTGTCTCTTCAAGTAACTTCTAATAAATATTCCACCCTAATATTATTTGTAATCATGGATAAATGAAGTTCATGTTAATCCTAATTCCGCGAGAAATGCTTATCATTGAAAGAAAAAAAAACAGTAATCCTTCAGTTTTGACTTCTTAATTCCATATCTAACTCAAAAGCATCAAATGTTAGGCTGTTAAATATATTTGACATTCTGTTAATCCAGTTCCTGAGTAGGAAAAACCGTATCAGCTTTCAACAATTGAGGATGGGTGTTCATAGAGTTAACTAAGTTGTGCTAATTGTGCTTATTATACTTGAGTTCTTTCAAGCACAAACAGAAAAAAATGAATAATTATTTGCTTTCATAAACAGTTAGTCATTTCATGCTTAGACATCTGTATTGCACACAATATCTTAAAATGACACAACTCTCACAAATGAGATAAGCCGTTATTGATCTTGTAAACAGAACAACAGAATGACTGAACAATAATCTACACTCGAAGAAAAAATTAAACCATATGTATGGATGTCCAACCTCCAATAACTAAATAGCGAAAGAACAACCATCCAGTGACAACAGCTTCATTGACCTGATATAAAAGTTAAAAAATTAATGAAAGTCTTTATTCATCCATGGAAAAAACTCATCGATGTTAAAAATCAGCAAGAAGCATAGGAGGAACACACACATCATATATCAACCCATTAAACAATTCATCATCTATGAGAACATGGGGTTGATAATCATTATGCAATAAGATGTTTCAATCAGGTTATGCCATATAACAAGACAAACTGACAAACAGAGTTTTACAGTCACAAAACCCAAAATAATCTCGTCCCAGAATACCTTGCGAGGTTTAGACTTCATAACATCAGAGTCTTGTTTATTGAATCCAATAGCAGTGGCAGGTAAACCATCAGTTACCAGATTCACCCAAAGCAACTGGACCTGCAAGCAGATAACGGGTGGTTAAAAAAATGTAGAAATTCATTTTGACATGGATAAGTAGTCTGAATGAACTTGGCAGCTGAAAATACAAAGGTGTAAGAAACCTATGATACTAAATTAGGCAAAATAGGTGAGCAAGCAATAATATTTAAAATTCGTGATTGAGAAAAACAAAGAAAAATCATTTTGACATGGGAAAGTAATCTGAATGAACTTAGCAGCTGAAATTACAAAGGTGTAAGAAACTTATGAAATCCAGCTAACGTGAACAAGTAATAATATTTAAAAATTTGTGATTGAGGAAAAAAAAGGAGATTATCAAAATAAAAACATGGGGAAAAAATGTGACAACAAAACATAGGAAGGCTAATGAGCCTAGCTTGTCACTCACTGGCACAAGAGTGTCCGGTATACCAAGTAGTGCAGCCAAAAATATGCAAACTACTTCACCAATATTTGAAGAGATCATATATCTGATGAACTGCTTAGTATTGTTGTAAATCGCCCTTCCTTCTGCCACAGCCTGATTAAAATGCAATAATTGTTGACGTGATGCACAATCAGTGAATAAATCTTGATGATAATTCAAGCTTATATGAAGATATCAATTTGTATTAGTGAGTCAAAACCATGGAAAACATATATATGCACAAAAATCTTACTGCAACAATTGTAGCAAAATTGTCATCCGCCAGAACCATGTCCGAAGCACTCTGGATCAAAGTACAGATGGAAAATACTTAGCATACGTGTGCACATACTGATATTGAAATAGAAAATCCTGCCAGTTAGTTGACAGCTATTTTAAGGTAAAAGGGCAAACATGAAACTATTCTTGAAGACTTGCATGTCGGATGGATAACAAAAAAAGAGCAAAAGACATATACTTAAAATGCCAGATATGATCTTGTCATGGAATAAAAAATGAGTCTTTCCTTCACTCTAAAGAGAATTCTGTAGAGAACGAAAGGAATGAGGGCTGTTTTCATTGTGAACCAAGGAATGCTACGAAATAACCAAGGTTAAGGTGTTGGAAGGGTCTAAAAGGGAAGAATGTAAAATGAGTGAGGGATGAGAAAACTGGAAATATAGGGGCATTTGTCTGAGTGTAAACAGCTTAAATAGACTAAATATCACCAACTTTTGTTCCTTGTTTTGAATATTATATCAAACTGTCCCCAAAAAAGTACCTTCGCTACAGCAGTGCCTGACCCCATTGCAATTCCTATGTCAGCTTTCTTCAGTGCAGGTGCATCATTGACTCCATCTCCAGTCATTGCAACCTTAAACAGTCACAGTTTAGGTCTTATCTCATATATTGGGAGATGACATAAATGGATAACTTTTGCCAAGATGATGGATGGAACCACTACATTCATGTATTATATATAAATGTGTGTGTGTGTACAGTATGAAAGGTATACTAAGATGACTAATGCTTTTGCTGCGAGCGATCAAAGTTCGATAAGACAGCACAAAATGGAAAAAAAATTGCTTTCTCAGCGAGTATTGCCATATTGTGCGAAAATCAGAGATTCAAAAAACATAAGAACTCAAGAAAAAGTAGCAAAATTTCAAGTGCACTGAACATGATAACTGTCCCATGCAGATGATGAAAGTTCAAATGGTTTACCACTTCATTTTGATGCTGCAATGCCTCAACAAGCATCCTCTTGTGAGATGGTTCAACCCTAGCACAGGTTTAAGCACGTGTAAATTCTAATAGAATCGAAAATGGAAAGAAAAGGTTAAAGGCCACAGAAATGGCAGACCCTGAAGCATGACAAACTCAGATGCAGCATTAAACCTTTAAAGAAAGAAAAAGTGCATATTAAAAAGATACCTGGTAAAAATAGTCATCCGCTGCAGTGCCACTGTCTTTTGCAGGGCTTGAAGCTCCTCAAACTCAGAAGCAGTGTAAGAAAGCCCTGTGAAGTCATCCAAGTGATCAAAAGCACCAATCCTTCGGCATATTGACTCAGCAGTAGTCTACAAGTATATAATCAATTCAAAGTGACTAGTAGAATTTCTAACACGAAACAAAAATTTTCAGAATTGAGCGAAACACATGATAAAACTAAAATAATATCTGCAGAGAATTATTTTATCATCACACCTTGTTATCCCCAGTAACAACTATCACACGAATTCCAGCAGTCATGCAAGAAAGAATAGCGTTTCTGACTTCATCCCTCGGTGGATCAAGCATACCAACCTTCACCATCCGTAAAAACATAAGAGACATGCTCAAACCATATGTAACAGAATGAGTTTGATGAAGTATCTGGTGTATATTTTTTAATATAAAATTAACAAACACCATATAAATGTGCTACAGAGAAGAGAAAGCATACCAACCCAATAAATGTAAGGTCTTTTTCGTCATTGAAGGACAAAACCTGTTGCCCCAGTGGCATCCTTTTCAAGGCCAGTGCCAAGCATCGTAAAGTTTCTTTTCCTGCAAAACTGATTACAAGAGGTGTTTCGCTTCAAGACTCGAAATTTGCAAATTTCTTACAAGTGCCTAATGCAAAATCAAGCAAAGAACAAACAAATGTCAGAAGCCCAACTTTCAGCGAAAATTACAACTCAATAGTTGCAGAGCCCATTATCGTCAATTTAAAATAAATGGTTCAAAAGCACTTCTGCAGCCAATGTCAGCTACATGTCACTATCATTTAAGGTAAGGTTTACATGGCAAATTTGTCAATCTTCCAGCACGTACTTGGGTGAAAATAACATAGCAACTTATTTTTTTAAAAAAATGTTAACACAAAAATGTACCTATAAATTGGATTTTCAAACACGGACACATGCACAAAATGTAATGAAAATTAGAACTAACCTGTTGAACTTCGACTCTATCTCAGCTCTAATGTTTGATGTTAGAGGAACTGTTGAACCATCAGCATTGCATAAAATGCTTGTGCATCTAGAAAGAATACTCTCTGGGGCACCTTTTGAGAACATAATTTCTATCTGTTTCCGGTTACAGAGCACACTCATCATTTTTCGATCACGAGAGAACTCCAACTGAGAGACCTAGAGGCATTATAATATCAAGACAGATTATAAAACCGCAGTCCCCACATAATAATGCATACCAAAAACAAATGCATACAACAATGTCATTTTTCAAGCCAACCTTTTTGAACTGGCTCTCCCAATAACGATTACAGTAAGATGCACGTTCATGCTTGCTCAGCATATTAAGAGCTGAAGGCATTGAATCAAAACCAGGAAGGCCAATCTGTAAGATATGTTAGAGAAGTGTGCTTTATGGAAGAGAAATATGAAGAGATTAAATAAAGATGAATCAATAACAAAATGCTAGAATCAATAGCAGTATGATTAAACCAACCTTTTCCGTCAGAACCCTGAGAGCTACTTCAGTTGACTCACCAATCTTTTCATAGCTTCGCTTCTCCGGGTTATATTGAATCACAGATTCATTGCAAAGCGCTGAGCACATTGCTATATGAAGAAGACAATGAAATTGTGCTGGGATCTCAAGCTGCATTGTATTCCAAACAAACATTTACTAACAATTAAGAAAAAAACAACTTGATGAAGACACAGTAACAACATTTCAGAAAAAAGCAATCATCAGGTACTTGTAGCATCGACTGCTCAAAAGGGAAAAAATCAAGGTTGAAACATTGGCATGCCTGCAGTAAAAAAACAAACAAGGTACATGAAAAAAAAAAAAAACAGAGCCAATAGGAAAATACATGAAAGTTTAAAGCTAGAAAAACCAAAAAACAAGTGCAAACATGGTTTCACAAAAATCTTCTTTCGGATGGAATCATAATAAAATCCAAGCTGATGAAAACAGAGAAATGATAATAAATGACACGAAGCATTATGCCAAGTGAATCAATTTTTGATATCATCGGAGGGGAGATGATAAGCATAACAAGTATAAATTAATCATGGAACAATATGTGATCAGGATGAATTATAAATTACTCAGTGAAAGATAAGTATAAATGAAAAACATAAAATATGTAACAGAAATAGCTACCTGCACCCCGCTGTTGTCAAAGAGAGAACCTTCTGGGGCGTATGTGGTACCACTGACGTGGTACTCAGCAGTCACAGGACCACGATCAACTGAATGAAGTACACATATCTAGCATTCAAGAAACATATTGTTCACCTCTCAGAAGTTCATATGAGGGGAGTACTAAGCACCTAAGCAGTGATTTAAGATATAATGCATAGCACCACCAAAAGAAAAAAAAACAGAATGAATGAAGAATCGTATGTTTTTAAAACATATTAACTGAATAATACATAACGACAAACACATGCTTTAAAGTAAAGAAAGGATATACTAATAGAAACAGTTGAAAAAGAATCACCAAAGTAAAATTGTAACACTGGATGCAACTATAAATGATGAAATTATGAAGCAGAAATATAAAGAAATTCATATGAAGAGAAAAACAGTTCGCTTTGGCTGCACAGTGGGCCAGCTTGGCTGTAGTAAAAGAAAAGGAAAAGAATTGGTGATATTAACAATGAAAGTGACCGTGCAAATGCACTAAACCTCAACCAAATAGAAATATTTTTGGGAAAGGGAGGGAAGTGATTTGTGATTAAAATGAACAACCAAACAATATAAAATAATGTAAATATAAAGAATAAAGTCTGGAAAGGATAATTGAACACCTTCGAGACAGACATCATATTGGTGGTCAGAGTACCAGTCTTGTCACTGCAAATCACTGTAGTGCAACCTAATGTCTCTACTGATGGTAATGACCTTACAATAGCATTTAAACGGGCCATTCGCTTGGTTCCAAGAGCCAGACACCTAAAACATTACAAGGAAAATTACAAGCTGTAAGTTTGGTGAGAATGATGAGCTGCATGTGGTGTAAGAATTTTAAAAAATTAAAGATCATTTGCCCCACAACACTCACGAGCACCTCTGAAAAACTAAACGATTGAAAATCAGAGACTGAATGAACACTGAATCAGGTGAACACAATAGTTTAACAGTCTGAACCCTAATTAGACTGCCAAAAACTCTTTCCTTTTGTTAAGCATTCAAGTTATGTGCTTATATTCTGCACCGAAAAAAAAAATATTTCCACTATCAAAGGCAAAATGATTACAGCATATTTGGTAGTATTAATACAGAAAACAAAACTTCAGAACGGGGATAATGTGACATCATGAACAAGGCAATCAAAACTCAGTAAGGATACAACACCTCCAAGTGGTTGCTCAGACGAGTCAGGGAAAATGAGTACACTATACTTGGTAATAGAGGTGTAAATAAATAGAGCCGGCTTGAAAAATTTTTGATTCGTGCTCAAGATCAGCGAATTTAAGCCAAACTCGAACACGTAAGAACATTTTTTTCGAGTCAAACTTGAGGCCAAATTTATTATTAAATAGCTACATTTTGAGCCTTTCGGACCTTCAAATAACTCGTGACATATTCTAATATATTCAGCCGCGCTCGAACTCGAGACTTGATTCAAAGGAATTCAAGCCAAAAATATTTAAATTTTAGGGCTTCAAATTTATCTCGAATTTCAGTCTTAAAATTTTTGTTAGTGAAGAAAACTGAGACAGCAAAGAGTTGAGTCAAATATTTCTTACCTAATCACTACCAAAAAAAATAAAAACGTTCTTCAGCAGTTAATATTCTACGTGTTAATGTGAGCAAGATACACAAGTTTCTTAATTCTGAAACATGCAAACATCTACTGTCGAATAATTTGTCAAATAAATTGTTCTTGAAGAAGTGCATAGAGAGCTATCAAAATGTAACAGCCACATCACATAAACAGCATAATCACTATATGTGAAGCTAAGCACCAACGTTGTAACAACAGCAGGAAGCCCTTCAGGAATGGCTGCAACAGCAAGAGCAACTGCAATCTAGAAAGGGCAAAACAAAATTAGTCTTATCACCCATAAAATTTAGACATGTCATTATAAACAACATGGATGTTGATATAAAGTTAATATTTTACAGCAAGAGGCAAAAAAAAAATTAAAATTAGAAGGAAACAGAAGCAAGGCTATTGAGTATTTTTACATAATTCAATTTAGGCGTTTAAGGGGAAATATTGCTGCATGTTTTGGTCTGAAACCTCACATTATGCACCAAACACAATTATTGTCGCATATTTAATCACATCCATGATAAACACTTTAGCTAGTTGAAAACAAGGCAGGATAGTAATACCTCATACCCCTACAACTTATCACAGAAAAAATCACATAAAACCAAACCACGTACCTTGAAGTAGTGTATAGCACCTTGCAACAAGCCACCGTGAATAGGATCCCGAAAATGACCTATGTTCACAATCCAAACTAATACACAAATGCCTGCAATAACCTAAGTAGAACAAGCAATATCAAAAGAAATGAGATAAAACTAGTAGCATATTCAAATGGATAATGATTCTTGGATCAAATACAAAAGTAAGCATAAATCGACAAGGTTAATGTTTACAATCACCTTAGCCAAAAAGGAACCAAATTCATCCAACTTTTTCTTTAGAGGTGTTGCATCCTGCATTATACAATGGTCAATTGCAACGATCCGAATCTAGTAGCTACTCTGACGAGGATATATATTTGGTAGCAGTGATACCAACAAAATTTCAAAAGGGGGAACAACATATAAACGCATATTAGAAAATTATTTCTTAGATCAAGGCATCATGTTCTCTCTACTGTAGAGACAAAACTAACAAGTGACGTGTATTTATCCAAGGGGATGATATTTCGCTTATAGAAACAGCCCCGAGTTATTAGAGCAATCCTCCACTATCCATTATTTTCTTTACGGGCGTACAACGAAACTCAATTACCAACCAAAAGAGCTACCCATATTTGAGAAAATACAAGAGAAACTCACATCTTCTGTGATCAGCATAGAGTCACGGATGCTTCCCATTGCCGTATTAGAGCCAACTCCAGTTACAACAGCTCTAGCTCTTCCAGCAACTACCACTGTTCCCTAAAAAATAAATGCAGGCAAATGTTGAACGTTATGCGCTCAAAAGTAGCTACCGAGGAAGTTATTGAAGTAGGGAACAACAATGAATAAAGATATTCCAATTTGCATTCACCCGCACTAGGCCTCGTGACATCTAATGTAGCAACTCAACTGGTATTTTGGTAGATCCATCTATAATATAATAAACCAATTTGAAAAGTTGGAGTTAAACTATGTTGCTATCAACATTTTCCATCTTCAGTTCAATTAGTTTTTCCCCTACAGGAAGTTGATAAATATCTGGTTATCCAATTGAAATGAATTTCTTACTGGACAATCATGTACTCCCAATTATTTGACCACATGCTTATACTATCATGAAATGTGGATTATGGAGCAGAAGGGATGATAAAAGAAAACTTGAGCCTCAATTAACAAGCCTCCTGCGTACGCAACACTACCACATAAGCTAGGGGCCAGTCGAATCCAAAATCTTTTCAAAGTGATCATCAAACATCATCAAAGCAGGGCTGACTTCAGTTCCTGGATTTAGAATGAAATGAAAATAGAAGCATCACATAATTAGGCCACTGCGGCACTAAAACATGATGCCGAATGTTCCTAGCATGAGTGCTTCATCGATGAACCACACAGACTGCTCACCCTCTTCATAAATTCATAATATTGCATGCACTGATGACCGAACTTCATGTGCTCTTTAGCATAGCCATATGACAGCACTTATCAAATGCATACCAGGAGAAGGTTTAAATTTTTTTACCGAAAATAAAATGTTTGTCTTGTCTTGGTATACGGCATTAGTCACATTGGTGGCATCCAGTTCTTTTTCCACAGAAAAGCTCTCACCTGTAATAAGTCAATGAATAATATGTATTATCACCTTCGACAGACACTAAGGTACTGTTTGGTACATAGGATAATATAATCAAATAATATGGATAAATAATATGAGTGATAAAAAATACATTAGACATTAGGTAATTTATGTAGTGTAATTAATCATATGAAGTTTGGCGTATAGGTTAAGTGTGGGTTATGCAATCCATGATTATTTCATCATCCACAGCAAAAGGGACTAATATTGAAAGAATTACAACACCAACAGAAAAAAACGATCAGATATTTATTAAATTGCACAAGCATTATGTCACAAAAAGATACATATTTACAATGATAGTATGATACAAATAAGACAGCACCCTTAATGTGCTAGAGATGGAAACTCAAAAATTTTGTTTCAAATGACAGAGTGCCAGCATTTAGCAAATGACAAAGTGCCAAGATCAACGGCCTCAAGTGAAGTTCACGAGATACAACTGCACCACAATTCAGAAGTAAAGTGAGCTTTTGAGATACTTCATTTTATTTTGACACAAATAGGCATGTCTAAAAATCGACAGATTTTTATGTTAAATGTAGGGTGTAATAAAATTGATGAAAATGATGTTTATGCTCTCTCTATAGGGCTGCCAACTCAAATTTAATAAACCATAGCAACAAGGAACATAAAAATAATATATATGCGTAAGATGTGTTCCAAACTCCTATATCTTCTGTTTAAGTTGAAGCCTTGAAGGAGAAATTCACCCATTTTTCCTTGAAATAAATCTCGACAAGAATAAACTACAACGCCTTTAATTTTTAAAGTCTTTTACCATCAATATTTCGAATTTACCACCAAAGAACTTTGAGGTATTGATCTGATATAATTTAAATCATCTTTTAATCTTGCAAATTTCTCTTGCCAAGAGTTACTAATTAATCATGTTTAATAACATAATTTCGAACTTTATTTTTAATATTTTTAGCTAATTTTTTTCTACAAAATTTTTAATGATGTACCACTCACACAATACCTAAATTAACTTTTAGTTTCAACACACATATTTTAAATGACATGGATTTACTTGTTAAAACAAAATTTTCAAGAATCTCAACTTTATTTATGTTTTAAATTCTTGTTTCCGTTTCATCCGTTTTCTTCTCCCCATAGGCCATATCTACACTTCTGCACCTCACGGTACACATGGCTAATCATCTCTCTCACACGTTTAACACATCACTGCACAACACACATCTGTTTGAGCAGTGGAAGGTTGAGTTCAAGAGCTAAAAAATTGATCTCGGGAAGCTGCTTCAAGGTGAATAGTGGTGTCACACAGGAGGGAGCTTCAGCGAGGTTGGTGGTTTAGAGGGAAAGATAACTCGACTTATAATTTCAAAATTAGTATTTACATGACATTGTTGTAATTAAATTCAATACATTTCTCAGCCTTCTAAGAGTATTGCAATAATGAGGGGGTAAATTTGGTGTCAGGGGAGGATGTCATAATTTTATACAGAACACACCTGTAAGAATCGCTTGATCAACTCGTAATTGATCACTCAGCATCTCTATCATCCTCATATCTGCTGGAATTTTGCATCCCACTAACAGAAACAAACCATCAAAATTATTTCACAGAAAAATTAGCACCTCTAGGAACTTAGAACTGCTAAACAAGCAATGAATAACATACCGCTGACCTCTACAATATCCCCAGGGACAAGATCTGTAGCAGGTAATATTGAGAAGCAACCTATCACAATTGTTGACAATGTAAAATGTCATTATGAATCATGAAAAGTCATATACCACGTATAGACACATGATTCAGCATCAAGTAACGAGAAAAAGAGGATCACGAGTCAAGACGACAATAATCATATCTTGTGGAAACTATAAGCCACAAAGGGCATGAGATCAAGTTCTCAATGGTCAAAATATCAACAGCTGAACAGCACGTATTTTTAATTTGTTTAAGTGTTTATAAAAAAAGTGATTGAAATAGTGTGAATGCTACTCAGGGTTGTGCAGCAATAGACACAAATGTAATCCATACACTCCCTCACCCGTACAACTCATACTTGCACAAGGAAAAGAGAAGCAAGGAGCAAAAATGGCAAAATTAATAACAACTTGTTATTATTAATCATGAAAAAAATGAATAAAGTGTGACACTGAACATAAGAGGAAACATCATAAAATTCGTGAATAAATGAATGAGGCGAGTCCCAAACTTCCTAACCTTAATTTTCCACTCCAATGGGATATTACAATCAGAAATCAAAAATATAATTTGGAACTAAATTTCCTATTGTTAAGAATATGATATATTCTTGATATTATTTTATTATTAGGAATTTTTTTTCCACTATATTTATCCTAATATATTTCACCTATAATATAAAGAGGTTATGGTAGTAATTCAAATCACCCTTGTTTAATCGAGTTTTAGCCCTTTGGTTATTGTGTAATGAATGTGGGTTTTAGTGGCCGAACCAAGTAAGTTGGTTATGTATTCAATATGTTTTTACTACTTTATAATTCAACATTTATTACAATAACCATCTAAAATGAGGCATATGGTAAGTATATAAAAACATGGCAGAAAACCTAATCAAATCACACGTGAGCATCAAGTTCTTCACTCTCAGCACAGCTAGAACAAGAGTCGTGTAACATCCATACACTAGACAGGCGCCAGTTATTAGATAAAAAATCTATCTCATTTTACCAAAAGACAGGCATCACTGGATTGACCCATAAATTAGCTAAATTACACAATATTGCCACCAATTTAGATAAAAATATAACTCATTAATCACTCTAAAAAATCAATATACTGTGTGACACAACTATATCAGGAACTAAGTATCTAAAATAAATCTACGTCGGCACAAAAAATGAGACATCTCCATGACCTCACAAAATGTTTGTTTACCATTTCGCAGAACAGTTGCAACGTCAGCTTGGTATGCGCGCAGTTCCTGTAATCCAAACAAATAGGCAAATAAATTTAATTTGCTAGGACCTCAAGGGAAACACAGAAAGTCATTATTTGGATGATAATTAAAAGAAAGAAAAATAAACTCAAGAGCAGGTGTCTGGGTTACGGAATATTGATGGCAAAATGTGATCTTGACTTTTATAATTTTTATCTTCTTAAATGAGAACAACGTATTCACTAAATATCTGGTCTCATGCAAAAATAAGTACATCTGAAAAAGCCCTACACTATTGTGCTCAAAAGGCAGAAGGGCGATTTGATACAAGCATCCAAGACTTCTCAAAACAGGGAAAATGAGAGCTGCGAAGAATTCTAGATTTGCTCAAAATGTCTTGTATCGATATTCAAGACACACCATTTAAAACCCAGCACGTAAGATAATGATTAATTATACTGAAATGAAATAATCCGAAGAGGCAGACTTTTTTGGTCCGCTGAATTATCAGCTTTGACTGCCAGTTTGTTGTTTAACTTTGAGGAAGAATAACAGTACATCAATGAGAACAGAGGGGTGCAGAAGTTAACTGAGAATGAAAGGAAGTTTGCTAAATATTGAAATCTTTCTCTTCAAAGGCCAAAGGGGTAACAGGAATCCAAATGAATCGACAATTGGCATCAGGGCTCCAAAGGAATCTGCAATTTTATAAGCTCCCGCAAACTATTTAATTCACCTTTGTGATTAATGGTGTTTTAGGTATATATTATAAGTGCAGTAGTAATCCTAATGCATTGGTGGGAGGCCACTGTTTCGATCTTTTAATGGAATCGTAAAATTGATACTTAAATGTAGCATGGTACTAAGACTCTTAGTTGCTCTTTCATGGTACTATGACTCTTAGTTGCTCATTTATATGTAGCATGGTACTAAGATTTATATCCAGGGAAAAGACACGGATCAACTCTTTGACAAATACATTAAGAAGCAATTGACAATCTTCGAAACTATGTTAGTTTACACTCTTTGTACCTGTTAGTTTTAGCGAGGAAAATGACTTGGTGCAAGTTACAATGACAATAAGCAGACCAGCACACGGAAGGGAAGCATAATTTGATAGGAAAAGCGTAAGAAAATTTAAATACATCTCGGGCTTCCAGAATCTCGTATAATACCAAAACTGACCTCGAGGGCTTTCTCAGCATTTGTTTCCGTGATTACCCCAACAGCCGCATTTGCAGCCAGTATCATTAGAATAACCTATAAAATTAAATATCCCAAAATTATTAAAAGACTCAAAAACATCAGATTCAGTCAACCTTTGTTTCCGGGATTACTCTGACAACTGCATCTGTAGCCAGTAACATGAGAATAACATATTATAAGTAAATAGCTTGAAACTTTTTTTAAAAGACTTGCAAACAACAGATAGAGTATGTAGGTTGGTATATAATAAGGTGAATTCTTTCAAAAATTTTATCATCAACCTCCAAAGCTCTATTGATGAATTCATTGTTCTTCCAAGAACAATTTATTTTTACATCACAAGTATTAGAATCACAGGGACACTAACGGTCGTGGGTTAAAGTAGTATAAGGCATAAGGCGAGGCATACACCTTATTGAAGTATGATGCTCAGAGAGACAATGCACTAGATTCTAAAATTTTGAAATGAAATTTCATCATTGTACCTAAAAATTTTTTAACGACAATAGAACAAATATTAAAAAAAAAGAATTAATATTGTTTTCCGTTCACTTTAAAATCACCATCCCTACATTTAATGCAGATTTATAAGTTGAGTTGAGCTTTTAACAACCAAGGTTCATGTATCACAGCAAAAATATTGTGCTATATTGAAGTCCTATGCCTTGGCTTGCGTCTGTACCCATGGTTGCAAGGGACTTTTAGTATATATATTTACACTAAGTCTCCTACCAAGCCCAGCTCTACTAAAACATAAGCAAAATCAATGCAAAATGCAATCACTCAAGTACAGTTTCGTGATTGAGCAATTAAACACGGTGAAACACAAAGATAGATAAGGAGTACAATCTTGACCCACTGGAAAGAAAAGTTCTCCACTGACATTATACAAGATACTATATTATCCTGGTCTCTCAGTCAACTAACACCCAGAGCTTTGGACCGTTCAAACTTGCAAACTGTTGACTTAGAGAAATCGTATATAGCACCAAAATAAATATAGATTAACTCTGTATATTTTCTTCTCATCCTTTGTCCATCAAATCAACCTTAAAATTAAAAGATAGATTTTATTAAAGCTTCAAAACACTAAGAAACGGGTAAAACAAGACTTCTCATAACGGCCTGTCATAATTCAAGGCCGAACCTAGATAATGAAAACAAGCTTCAAAATATCTGAAACTTGTAAAATGATTAGGATACTGCAGGTTATGGAATCGGCCAAAACGCTCATAAATCTGTGCACTCGTAAAACTATTATAAAATTGCCAAAACTGTTATCTTACCGAAGGCTCCAAAAAAGCAGATAAGCCTGTCTCTCCATTAGCTAACGCCAATATGAAAGAGACTAAAGCAGCTGCAATTAATATCTTTACAAGCAAATCATCAAATTGTTTTAGCACTAATTTCCAAAAAGGAGTGCCTGCAATAAATTTGAAGAAAAGGTTGGCAACCACTTCCATTTCAGGCAACACCAAAAATATTCTTATGCATTAAGAAGTGATTCCAAAACGTGCAGCAAAAACAAGATGACAACTAAATCCAAGTAAAAGTTCAATTTATTAATTGATGCAACAGAAGACTAGATAGATTTAAACACTGTTTTCTTTCTTTTAAAAGTTTTTTTTTGTTGAGATTGTAAGGAGGGAGTAAGACCCTTAAACAGAGAATAAAGCGAAAAACAAACATGTTTGCTTAATCCTTGTTGACACTGCATCCCTTTTAACCAGGATTTGGTTACTGCATTAACATAGTTAAGACTAAGCCCTAAAAAATATGAAATGCACGGCCAAAAAAAAAGAGATTGATTTTTTTTATAAAAAAACACTTAAAATGCAATTTTTACACTCTTCAGTTCATAAAATATAAGGAAAAAACAATAGGTGACTGCAAAGGTAGTGGAAGTGAGTGTGTCAGTTCTAAGCTCACAAGTATGAGAACATGGAAAAGGAGAGAAAGATTCAGGTCTACTTACTTGGTTCTTGAGGTAGCACTGAAATAAGCATAGCACATGCATCCAAAGAGTCAAAAGAAACACATTAGATATGATTTTTTAAAATAAATAAATAAAAGGAAGTGATTTGAAATAAATGAAACAGGCTAAAATGTTAAATAGTGAAAATGTAAAAAGGTGTTATTAGTTATAAAAATAATAAACCAAAACATAGAAACAGGGGAACTGTTAGTCACTTAGTTGTTTCTCCGGTGATAAGTGCTCCCATATAAGACTAGTTACATGTCTATAATTTCTCGAATGGTTAAAATCAGATTGTTTTATGGCATAAAAAATAGGGCATACAGATTTTTAATTCCCAAAAAAAAAAAAATCCTTGGATTAGAAATATGAATAGATTTTTAAGACAAGAAACCTTGCTCCCAGTTGTTCCCAAAAGAGGCCATTTGAAAAGAAATTAGCAGGAATGGGCACCAAAACCCACTCCCGAAAACCTTTAACACTCCCACCCACCAAAAATATATAATGGTTCTCAAGAACAACACAACCAAACTCATGCACAAACTACTCTAAGCGTAGATGTTCAAGTCTAATTTTCTGAACTAATGAGTTATGATCATCCAGAATAATACATCACTGACCATTTTTCCCATACAATCTTCCGTGCTCTGCCACCTGAAGCATCCAAAGATAAGCACTTTCAAGATCAGAACTCCAAATAATGAAAATTACAAGTATGGCCTCTTCATTAGAATGCTTTTTCACATCGATGGATATCAAGGAAAAAGGTAACTGAATGGTAAACTCAAAACGATCGAGTGATGGTTAACTTGTAGAAATTACCTGGAAGTCTGTCAACCCTCGACTTGAATCCACGGAAAAGAATTCCAAAACCTATCCGAACGACCAATTTATTATAAAATGGAGTAAAATCTCAAGTCGCCAGCCACATCTAAACTGCCGCCACTTAAAACAACAACTCAAAAGGCTATCAATTTGCCATGATCATCAAATTAAGATAGACATTAAAAAAATTAACAACAGGAAGACTAGTTCCAATCACTAATTTAACTCCACGGTATCGCACATTCCTTGATGGAATCTTGCAACAAAAAGCTACAAGAAATATCAAAATCTTAAATTTGGTCGATTCAAAGCAGAGAGCGAAAGCACCACCAAAATTCGTTGGCTTTCCATGGTTAATTAACTGGATCTGAATGCACACAAAGAAAACAGGGTAGCTAACCTCTGGGACAGATCTCGCATATGCATTTTCCATTCGCAAATTCACGAAGGGAAGATTGGCAACTGACGAAATGCTTTGTCCCCACCAGTTTGTTTCTATTGAACAGCAATCCAGCGAAACGTTATAACTAAGCTACCGTTTATATTTATCACTGTTAAACTATAGGGTTTATGATTACTTACTAAGCAATGATGCAACACACATTTTCTTTTTTACCTTATTATCATATGCAATTAATTATACTCACTATAATTAGTAATATTAGTTTATTATTATAACGAAAATATTAGTATTTTTTTACGTGGAAAATTATATTTTTTTAACTCCGATAAAACTTTTATAAATTAATAATGTTAGAAATGATAACTTTGTTATCATAGAAGTATTAATTAATTGATAAATATTAATTTTTTTTATTAAATTAACAGAAAATTAAATTACCTTAAAAATCATCTTGTTTAATTAATACTTGACATGTTATTTGAATTAATATATTTAAAAAATTAATTATATATATGTTTATGTATATAAAGAAGGGAAAATTGCTTTTTTGGTCCTGTATGTTTGTCATTTTGCGATTTTGGTCCTTTATATTTTCAGATTGCAGTTTTAGTCCGCTATCTTTATTTTTTTGGCAATTTTAGTCCTTTTTCCGATGTGGCGCTGACGTGGCACCAATTCAATGCTGATGTGGAGCTGACGTGTACAGTTCCACGTCAGCATTTTCGAAGAAAAAGGACCGAAATTGCCAAAAATCGAAACATACAGGACTAAAACTGAAATGTGAAAACATAAAGGACCAAAATCGCAAAGTGACAAACATACAGGACTAAATTTGCAATTTTCCCTATAAAGAATAGTGATAGTCGATATTTTTAATAATTCATTGATACTTATTTTATTGATTAATCACATTAAATTCACCGTATAAATAAAAACAATAACATAATTAAATATCATGAAAATAACATCAATAAAAACATACTTTATTAAACTATACTAGTAATTTTTGTTAATTTAATGAATAATTAATTTATAATATCAAAATTATTAATTTAATAACATCAATGAATAATTAATTTTATTGATTTATCAAAATTATTAATTTAATAAATTACTCAAATTGGTACCCAAAAAATATTATTTTATATATATAATAGAAATTATTAATTTATGAAGTATTAAATTATAGAGATTTTATTAATTTATGAAGTATTAAATTATAGAGATTTTATTACATGAATACTAGTCATCTTTCACCTTCATTAAACAAATCTGCAATTTATTTGTTGATTAGTTAGAAAAATTGGTGTTTAGTTGTTATTTTCACAAAATATATAGTATGTTCCAAGACATTATATTATATATACACAAAGTCCAAATTGTCAAGGCCCAAATAAACCGGCCCAGAACTTCCTTTCAAGTACGGGATCCGAATAGACCGATCGAATCAAAACCGACCCATTGTTTACCTAAAGCCCTAAAAACCTACAAAATATTTCTTCTCCTCTTTACTGTCGCCACCTTTTCCCTCTCTGTGATGCTTCTTTTTCACACGCTTCAAATAGTTGGGAGTCAGTCAGATTCACGAAGAATACAGCTCAATATCCCAACACAGAGATGCTTAAAGTTCATCGAAGCAGCTCAGTGGAGTGGAAACCATCCCCTGTCGTTGCCCTAGCCACCAGCGCAGACGGCTCTCAGGTCGCCGCCGCTCGCGCCGACAGCTCTCTAGAGATTTGGCTGGTCTCCCCAGGATCCGTTGGTTGGCACTGTCAGCTTGTACGCCACACCACTCTCTTTTGATAAATTAAAGATTTTAATTTATTGGAAAATGGTGAAATGAATTTTTTTCTGTGTAGACGATACATGGGGACCCTAATTCGAGAGTTTCATCTCTGGTGTGGTGTCGTTCTGGGCCGACAGGTGCATCTCTGGGTCGACTTTTCTCGTCCAGCATCGATGGCTCTATTTCCGAATGGGATTTGTTTGATTTAAGGCAAAAGGTGAACCTTTACACATAGAAGTTAAATGATATGTGTTAAATACAGTTCTGTGTATACATCATTCAACCTATGTGAACAGCTTCGAACTAATTGGAAGGAATGGAGATTTTTCAGCTATTAATGATCTGAAGAACTAAATTTGAGTGGTGTAGTCGGAGTTGGAGAGGATAGTTGGAATAAACTTGTTTTGCCGTTGTTTTTAAGGCTGTGAATTCATTGGTTGAAAGCATTTGCATGCATGATGCAAATACATTTTAAGTTATTTTTGGAACTTGAGAAATTAATTTTAAAGCCATCCCCAACATTTTTATGGAATTTTTTGATCAATTTCCTGCATTTGAACTTTGAAGCTATGAATATGCTATTGACCTTGTACATGTTTCGTGTCGTGCTTGCCTACAGAGGGTTCTTGATTCAATTGGGATCTCAATATGGCAAATTGCTGCTGAACCATGCTATGATCTGCAATTTGACGTGAAGAAAGAAATCGACTTTCGCGAAAATGGTCATACTAATTCAATCAATAGTTGCCTCGATGAAGAGGAGAGTAGTGAAAGTGAAAGTGACAACGACGACAAGGATGCTATTGAGCATCATGAGGATAGTGATGCTAAGGACACCCGTCTAGCAGCTGCTTGTGATGATGGCTGTGTGCGAGTGTATGGTGTTTCATATGCAGAGAAACTTACTTACAACAGGACGTTGCCAAGGGTCAGTGGTGAGACAGCTTCCCTATTTGGTTTATTATCTATTTTTAAATCCTTGCTTTTGGTGCAAAAACCTGACGGTCTGACTTTATATCACATTTCTTTCAGGACGCACATTAAGTGTGACATGGAGTCCCGATGCCAGCAGGATTTATTCAGGGAGTAGTGATGGGTATGTGGTACTGTTTACATTGTATTATGTTCGTAAACATTGAATAAAATGATTACTATATTCTTTTATGAGCACATATAGGTATGTGTATTTACATAAAGTTGGAAGTTGAAAATGCCTTTAATGCATTGAAGTTCGTATAGTTTATCAGATTTTCTTTTTTAATTAGATTCATAAGGTGTTGGGATGCTAAGCTGGCTCATGAGATCTACAGAATAACCGCTGCAATTGGAGGTCCTGGAAGTGGAAGTGATCTTTGTGTATGGTCTTTACTTGCATTGAGGTATATGTCTATTCGATTATATCATTCTGCCTATACATGTTGATTATGTATTTAATTTCTTTCTATAAGCTATCTTCTCCAATAATATTGTTGGTTTTAGATGTGGAACCATCGTCAGTGCGGATAGTTCTGGTAGTGTGCAATTCTGGGACAGTCAATTTGGGACGCTTTTGCAGGCTCATACATATCATAAGGGTGACGTAAATGCCTTAGCCGCATCTCCTAACCATAACAGAGTTTTCTCTGCTGGTTCTGATGGTCAGGTACATTCTGATCTGATTTTTTGGCCTGGTTATTTGTTGCCCCATGCCTTGGTGAGCTTTCCACTGTACCCCATGCCTTAGTATGATCGATTTTGGTTAGATATGCTTGGAATAAAATTTATTGTCATCGCCTTATTTTCCTGGGTTTCTTTTGATGGGTGATCACCTCATCCTCTTTGTTCTGAAGGTTAGGTATTTACAAGATCTTTGGTATCAAGAAAGATGGTTGTCTATTGCTGATAAGCTGAAACATTACTTCATTATCTTAGCTATTCCGACTGTGTTTTTTATTAGCCACCTCATGATGCGCAAAACTTATTTTCCATGTCCTTTTTTTTGTGATGTTTTACTCAAGTTGGAATGTGTAACCTGCTGTTTTTTGTAGGTCATACTTTATAAACTTTCCAGTGGAGCTGTTGATTCTTGTGATGGAAAGTCCAACACTGTAAAAAAATGGACGTATATTCGCGGTGTTAGAGCTCATACACATGATGTTAAGGCGTTGACTGTGGCAGTACCTATAAACCATGATGGTAGGTTTGTGCTTTGAGTGATTTTTATAATTTCAGCTTTTTTGACATTGTGGTTGAGCACGCATTTCTCGATCCTCTATTTTTTGCGTCTATCAAATAAAATGGATCTCTTTTCATCAGCAGATCTGCCTCCTGAGGAGAAGGTTAAAAGGTCACGAGGCAAGGAAAAGCCGCTTGATTTCAGTTATCATGAGTGGGCGCATTTGGGTGTGCCCATGCTTATCTCAGCTGGTGATGATACTAAACTATTCGCATACTCTGCTATGATGTTTGACAAGTTTTCTCCCCATGATATATGCCCTGCCCCACAGAGAATGCCCATGCAACTAGTGATGAAATCCATTATTAATCAGACGCCGTTGCTTTTGATCCAGTCTGCTCACTGGTTAGACATTTATTGTGTGCGTTTGAAAAATGGTTCTGTCTCCGACAATAGTCCTGGACCGTCTGGTGGGCTTGCAACCACAGATTTAGTGGCACGAGTTAAATGTAAGGCTTCTCGAAAGATCACATGCAGTACAATTTCTTCATCAGGCACATCATTTGCCTACTCCGACCACGTGAAACCTAATTTATTTGAATTGAGAAGAAGTAAATCTGGCAGGGGTGCTTGGACAGTAAATAAAAGGCAGCTTCCTCTGGAAATACCATTTGCCCATTGCATGATTTTTAGTTCTGATTCTTCTCGTCTGTTGTTAGCTGGGCAAGATAGAAGGATATACGTAAGTGTTGCCTCTCTATCTGTTTTTTTTTTTTGGTTACCATGATTCTTATACTTCTTGCTTGCTGTCATACTGTGATACTCTCATGTTTTCTTTCCTCTTGTCCATCAGACCCACGTGGATGTTTGACATATATTGTTTAGTTTATTTCACTCAGCCAATGATGAAATTAAGTTTATCACTTGATACCGCAATTGGAGACATCTATAGTACATTATTGATTTGAGGCATCTAGTCTTCCGTGTATTTTATAATACATGGTTGCTTGGGTACTAGTGAAGTGTGACCTCGTGTGTGTTTAAAAGTGAGACACTACATGTATGACTGAAAAATCCTTGATTGCATTGTATGATGTAAGTGAAGCGCATTGGATAATGGATATGTTCTCAGAAAAGTTGAAATGTCATTGCCATCGGGAATAAATGTTCTACTTGGATGGTAAGTTAGAAAAAAAAAATTGGTTCCTTTGAACGAAGTTCCCTGTTTTGACTTACTGGGACACAGTAGCCTACCGTTCTGATCTGAGTGTATGGTCTTTTGAGATTCTGTGCTAAACGGCCTTGTGAGCTGCTTGAATATAATGTTGATGTTAATCATTACGCGGCTGTTTTACGTTTGTCATTCTTAAAAAAATAATCTGATTGTATCATTGCTTCGTTATTTGTTAAACACGTATTTTGGGATGATTGTCTATCCTTTTTCTGTAATTTCCTGCGATATTTCGAACAATAGATGGATGTATCTCATTAATATTTTTTTAATGTTTTTTAGCTGAGATAATAACATTGTTTTGTCTGGTCAAATGTGTTCATGTGTTTTTTGTCTAACTAAATCTCATGGGACGCTGACAAATCACGGGAGTGTCTGTTGGTAATTGATGTAGATTTAGGCCCTTAGTTTTTTGTAGCTGTTTTGTATTTTATTTGTTTGCTTAATCTTCTATCTCATGCAGGTTGTAAATGTGGGAAGTTCAGAGGTTGTTCATGTCTTTACTCCTTGTTCCAAAGATGATGTCGAGCAATTGCCACCATGTGAACCTCCCATTACAAAAATGTTCACAAGTATTGATGGTCAGTGGCTAGCTGCCATCAACTGCTTTGGAGATTTATATATTTTCAATCTTGAAACATTAAGGTACATGGGAGCCCTTTTCTTCTGTTTGTTTGTTTAAAATATGAATTGGCTTTAGTTGTCTCAAGTTGTGTACTATTTTAGTACTCGTGTTATGATTTGTTTAATTGATTTGTCCTTTTCTTGCAATCATAACTGCATGGACAGATATTTTATTAAAATTTTGTGCTTTGCATCTGATCCAATCAGTGGCTACGTGGGAAATCTTTGATGAGTAGTTATTTTTAACCACAGGCAACACTGGTTCTTATCAAGATTGGAATGTGCCTCTGTTACGGCTGGTGGTTTTACGCCTCAAAACAGTAACATTCTTATAATTTCTACCTCATCAAATCAAGTTTATGCATTGGATGTGGAGGCCAAACAATTGGGAGAATGGTCCATTCGGAATACATTTTCTCTGCCCAGAAGATATCAGGAATTTCCTGGCGAAGTGATCGGTCTTTCCTTCCCACCATCCTCTAGTACTTCCGTTATTGTCTACAGTCCCAGGTGATTTCCATTTTCTTTGATGGAAATGGTTTATACGCATATTCCACACGTGCATTTTTTTTAAGTTAAATCTCCCTCTGCCTTCGTAGTATGACTGAATTCGGCGACCAATATGCCTTTTTGTTTCTCCATTTGTTTAATAACAGTCAGAAGACAATGACATTCCACAGTAGCAACTGAAAAGGGAATTTGTCGTCATTATTGCAAAAACGTAGATGCTGTAGTTTAGAATCTGTTAATAGACTTCATCTCAGGAGTCAGTATCTTTAAATTTCCCTGTAGATATGAAAAGTGACTTTCAACTTGGTGGAAGCTTGAATTGGAATCCTCAGTCCTTGAACAACACGAGGACAGTGCTGTTTTTATTTCAGAACTAATTCATTATAACACTGTAGCTTATAACGTCTGCACTTAATTGAAACTGCTGCATCTGGAGTCAATTTAAGACTAATAGCCATAGAACCTCCCATTATACTTATATCATCTGGCTATTTCAATATGTAGCCAATATTCCAATATGAAACTGATATCTTTGATGCACCAGGGCCATGTGCTTGATTGATTTTGGGTTGCCTGTCGATAGAGACGATGATGTTGAGTTTGCAAATGATCAAGGATTAACAAGAAAGCTACACAGCAATGGGGTTCTAAAGCTTAAGCGAAAGGTTCACGAATTAGAAACTAAACATGGTGGTAGAAAGAATTTTGAATTTTGTGCTTTCAGGGATCCTGTCTTATTCGTTGAACATCTTTCTAAAAATTCTCTCTTGGTCATAGACAAACCATGGATACAAGTCGTTAAGACTTTTGATGCCCAACCTGTTCACAGACATATTTTTGGGACATAACACACTCAATCCAGGTGCCTTTTTTACACATGGAGGTCACAAATGCTACCTTCTATCATTTTTGCTCTCTTTTTCTTCTTCGTATTGTTTTTTCTCGATGCTTTGGGAGGAGGCTGTGTACTATGATGTGCAATGTATCTTGATAGTTTTATTAACAGAAAGTTTAATATATTCATTGATTCGCTATTCTGTGTACCATCTTTATTATTCTTATAATCACCCTCATCTGCATTTACTGTCTCTATTTAAACATGTATTGGAAGTAGAAGTTCTGCTAGTCAGAAATTCCTCCCGCTTATGTTTGAGTACGACTCCCACCAGTAGTTTGTATTCGTTGTGACCATATATCCATTTCTATATTTAAATTTAAATTAGGAAATATTTATTGTGACTTGTTGATTCTTATCTAAGAAGAAAGTTTGTTTGCACAGCATAGATCAGGGACCAGCTACGCTGGGCCTCGAAAGGAATTGTTTGCAGTGGGATGAAAGCTTTAACCCCTTTCCTTTCACCACTTGTTGCTTTTAAGGTATCTAATCGTGTTTGCAATGCAACATAGTACTTGATGGTTTTTCATATTCATCATCATCTGCTCGCCCTCTCTTTGAATTCCAATTTCTATCCCCATGATACTTTTTCCTGTTTTCCTTTTCTTTGATACATGAAAAGTTCTTAGTTATCGTTGCTGTTTCTATCAAATCCACTTAAATTTCAGCTTTCTCAAACAAATTTACGAAAAGGAAAAAAAAGGAAAATGCAAGTGTGAAGAGAGAAAGGGTTGACCAACGGGTCTTACAAATGTCCAACTTCTTAGAAGAATATTCTTCTTCTAACACCTTAAACCATTAAATTTTATTTCATACCGTCAACTTTATAGTGTAGTTCCAAGCTTTTCATGTTGTATGCTGAAAGTCTAGAACGCATCTATGATATGCACTTTCACCATGAGTTGCCTCTGATCCTCCTCTGTTTTCCCTACTTCAATGCTCTTTAATTTTATCCTCTGGCTCCAAGCATTAATTTGGGAATGCTATAATTTTGATGGTAAGGGTCTTATCTGTACGGACATTGTATCAATGCAAATTCAAGGGTTGAGATCTATCAATACATGTGAGTCATACTATTTTTTCAATGGATCTCATAAATATTGATAAATCTTTATCCTCGAATACATCATTGGAGTAGTGTCTGTAAAAGTAGGTTGAAATTATCCATAATTTTGAACCAGCTCTATCCAATTGACCGAGGTCAAGGCAGGGAAAACCTAGTGGTATGAAGTGAGGATGAACATTTAAATGTATCTTGTTGATTTGAAATTGGAGTATTAATATTTATTCATTAATATAATATTTAGGGGAAAAATGTTAGCTAACCGAGGATTGAGAGAAAATTACATGGAGAATTGTCAATCAAGAGTAAGTATCTCGTGAGACAGTATCACAAATATTGATGAAAAAACTAATATTTTAGTAAAAAAATGATAATATTTTTTTATGAATCGTATCATTTGGAGATCTATCACAAAATTATGTGAGACCATCTTATAGGATTTTAAATATATAAATAAATGTTACAAAAATGTATCTGATGAAAACACATTCTACAAATTATTCTCTCTTTTGTATACGTTACACGAGCCGTGTGCATGCGTCGACGGTGGAAGTATCGGAAAAATTATGAAGAAACATTCTACAAATTTATATTATATATATTGTAAGAAGTGTGTAAACTAAATTATCTAAAACACCCTTGTTACTAAATTTTCACACCAAAAAATCATTTTGCAGATACTTTGTTTTTGTTTCCCTGAATTATCCTTGCTCATTTAATGTAATATACTATGAACTTTAATAGAAGCATTTAATTTTTTCTTTTGAAATCAGAACCATTTAAATTTTAAGCATCTAAAATGGCCTTAAATCCAATCAAGAAAATCATGAACACTTTTCATATGATGATATTTTTAATAATCAAGTATTTTAAATACCTGAAAATATTCTTATAATCTTTTGATCGGGACAATTTTTATTTCTTGGGGGTTTTGGGTATGCAATTTTGTAAATGACTTTATTCTGGTAATTCTCCCAATTATATATATATATATATAGTTCTTTTATGGTGCCCAACACTATATGCCCACTTCATGCGGCATGAAGTGGGCATATAGTGTTGGGCACCATAAAAGAACTATATATATATATATATATATATATATATATACACACACTCTTAAATCGATATCTCACCAAAAAATTCATAAAAAATAATAATTGGGGGCATTAAAGAGGACAAATTCTGTTTTTGTATCTTTCTATTTGTTACTGTAGTAGTAGTTGTCCTCGCCTATATTACATTTATATATAATAACACTCATTTTGTATTTATAGTCCAATTGTAGTAAGACTAGCAAAGATTTTTGTGATGCCACCCGGGTATTTTCTTTTCAATCTGATAAGATTTTCCACAACAATAGTATGTTTTTTTTTTTATTTTTCGATTAATTTTTGCCCTCTATTCCTAAATTCGTGCTACATTATATCGATGTATGCTAATTTGTTTGATATCACTCCACTGTGATATTATTCTCAATTATTTGGGTACTATGAAGTGAGAGCTTGTTAGGACTAGGAACACAGCTGGGAGACATTGTCTTTTTCCTAAAATTTGAGTCATTGGGCTCCAATTCCTAAGCATGGCAAGAACTTCAACACATATTTGGAAGAATCCAATCAAAATCAAATTCATTCAATATTCGCATCAATAATATTAATAAATGCGATGGATTACAGGTTAGCGATCAAGTTGTGATATGTGGCATAAAATAAGTAAATTAATTTTTTTTTTAAAAAACTATAAACAAATTTTACGTATCATGAATTTATATAAATACGTAAAAGTAAAACTTGTGAATCAAAACAAACTTCCCTACCAAAACTGTAAATTGTGAGATTTCCGTTTTGTGGGGGCAAAATATATTTGAGTTGATTGCCACCAAGTTTATTTATTGATTTCATCATAAGAATTGTCCAATTTAAGTTGCTGAAGTACACGTCAATTAGTTCTTGGCTAGGCTGGCAATTCTTATAATAGAAAGGTTTTATTCTCTTGTAATATCAATTTGCTCTATAGTTATCTATATATGTGGTCAGCCCACAAGTACTTGTGGTAAATATTTATGTAGTTATCGATGTGATATTATGTGGTCTGAAATCTGAATTAAGAAAAAAAAAAATCAATTGAGTTGGTCCTGCGTTTGTTCTTGGATGAGCGATCATTTTACGTCTGTATGAGTCTATTCATATTATCATTAGTTAAATTTGTTAACTTTACATATCACAATAAAGCCTCAAAAGGTTTTTTTTTTTTTTTTTTGGGTTTTTAACTTGGCTATGTTTTAATATATTTCAGGCTTGTTCCCTAGTGAACAGACAGGAAGGAATAACAGTTAGAAATGAAATATAATATTTGTTACATTAAATAAATGAAGGAGATACAATTACAAAATACAAATTAAAGATCCTTAAAATTCAACTGAGATTTCCATTAACGTTGTTCTCTCCACTTCTTACTGCTTCTTTCTTCCAAACAAAGTACTGCCTGAAAAGTTAACACACAAAGGTTAATTAGGCTGCAGTATAAAACCAAACATTAATTATTATGTTATTGACTGCAAATTAATTACAGAATGGGTGAAAATTACGCACTTGATTTCCCTTTTGTGGAAGATTTGAAGAACCCTGTGTGCTTCTTCGTAATTGGTTCGCCCTGAATGATTTTTAGAAAGAAAAAAAAAAGATGAAAATAGTATATATATATATACCAGAAGATATATAATATATAAATATATATGACTGTGTGCCGCATAATTAATATATAGTTCAGAAAAGCATCTTCTTGAAAATTACCTCGGCGGAATTAAATTCTTGCAAATGAGTACCAGAAGGAGCCAGATTGTCCTGATCAGATTCAATCCAAAATTTCAAAAGGGCAGATAGAAAATATTGAGCAAAAGACATTATATATATATATATGTATATAATTGGTGTATTTAATTTTTTTTTCTAGCTTGAACTTGCCTGCGCGAAATGATGAGGAAGTGGAGAGGTGGCAGTATCATCAAGGCAAAAACTCTCTTGCCTTTTAATCCTCATCAGCTGATCTTTTGCTTTATTCTTATTCTGCTTACTCTTTTTCTTATTTCCTCCTGCAGGCGCTGAAGATTCAATATGGCCATGAAAGAGCTGGAGGTTGTTGCCACGGGCGTAGTTTTCGTGTTCTTGGAACTGTGGAGGGCCTGATGATGCATCTGATAGCATGGATAAATCTTCATCATCATCTTCTTGATCTGGATTCACATTTTTAACCAAAACCCTTGTGTATTTATCAGTGGAATTTGATGTTTGATCCAAGTACATGGTCCAACCTGATTCGCATCCACTGCTGCACTCGGAATTCGATACATTCATTGCTAGCTAGCTAGCTAGCTTCTTTTAAGCTAGCTGTGAAGAAGAGTGATTATTAATTTATTTGAGTCTTCTTCTTTAATATGTATTTATAAGAAAAAATTATACACACACTTATACACACATGTGAGGCCAAAATGAAATGAATCACGCCCAAATCCTAGATTATTTTTGTCTTTGGCTCTGACACTGTATTATCTAATTTGAGAAGAATTGAAATTTGCCAGTTGTCTGGGTCATTCGTGGGGTTTGGGTTGGCCTTTGACATTTTCTGGGAGGTAAGTAATTGCGACATTTCTACTGAGGTAATTTAAATGTGAGAAGAAGAGGGAAGACAGTGGAAAATTCCAATTCATGTCTTTGTGTGAGGATATATATATATGCTTGAATACTTAGATGAAACGAGAAGGGTGATCAAAAGCTAAATTTTGGTAAATGTTTTTTTTTTTTTTTGAAACTAAATTTTGGTAAATGTGGAAAGTTGTTTATCACTTAATTATTATATACTAGGTAACGGTAATAGGAACAAATATGAAATGAAACCAAAAGAAATTAAGCCAGTAAATGAAAAATAATCATCTCTACTATTTTATAATAGTTGAGGGCTTATAAAAACTGTCTTTGAGGACACCAACTTTATTATTTCTTTTTTTGTCATTTCTCTACTATTTGATTTATCACTTTTCAATTGGTTTATTAACCTCCCACTTCTCATTCCATATCCCACTAACCCACTTCTTATCTTAATCCACAAATCCACCTTGAATTTGAAATCGCTTGCAATTTCTCAACCTTTTTTTCCAACCGTCTCCAATTTCTCATCGTCTTATATAATAAATTTTATTATCATTTTTAAAATTATTCTTACCCATTTTATTCTAAGCTAACTTTCTCTATGTATATTATAAATTCAAAATAACTCATCTAAATTACATTCATTTATATTTTGATATTGATATTTGTATACTATATGATAACACACGCATCACGTGTGCATAATTGCTAGTTATAATAAAACATTTATCAAGTCTTTTCCAACACCCACATCATAATTATATGAATGAAAACAACACAACTTTGTTTCTCCATTTTCATCATAACCATTATAAAATTTTATTATATACTGAAACCAAAACAAAACATAACTTTCATAACACTGGATTAAAGTCATTACAATCTTTAGCTAGAAAATCACAAATAAACAAAGGTGCATCATAGAAAATGCATGGACTAGCATAAGAATTGGCCGCAATAGCAATATATATATATATATATATATATATATATATATATATATATATATATATATATAATTTTGATCACCTGCACCCTAGAGTGCAGGGTTTTTCATGAGCGACCACCGGATTTTAGTGTTTTTTTTTACACCGGGTTTTAGTGGGTGCAGGTGATCATTACTATATATATATATATATATATATTCCTTCGAATTTATTATTCATTTTCTTCTTTTTGAGTAAACACGGCTAGTTTCTCGTCATATTTGATGCCAATGATATCATTTATTAGTTGTTCTGATCTGCACATGAGCACATCTTCTTTTTTATTTGTAGATTTTGATGTATCTCTTTTTTCTCCCTGTTTATTGTCTTTTGCTCTCTTAGTAGGATAGTGTTTGAAAAGGTTTTTAGCAAACACTTCTGAAGTTATTTTGCAATGGTTTTTGCAATCCTTCCACCACAATAGATAGGAATGTGTTCCTTTTACTAATATCTTGATCCAGCTTGAAAAAAACCGCATGCTCTTCATCTTCCTTGATTGGGTGGTCAACAGTATTCGATATTTAATTTGTTTCATCTTGGTCATGTTGTCATATATTCTCAATGGATATTATATCATCAATAAATATGAAAACTTGATTATATATATATATATATATATATATATATATATTACGGCTGAAAACTTGAAATTAATTGAAGAAAAAACTGCAATTTTGGTTTTTTATTTTGTACTTTGCGATTTCGGTACTCTATGTTTTCATATTTCAGTTTTAGTCCTGCATGTTTCGATTTTTGGCAATTTCAGTATTTTTTATTCGAAAATGCTTACGTGGCTCTATATACGTCAACTTCACATCAGCACTGCATTAGTGTCACATCAGCGCCACATCAGAAGGGGGACTAAAATTGCAAAAAAAAAAAAGATAGAGGACTAAAACTAAAATCTAAAAATATAGAGCACCAAGGAATAGGGCCGTAGGGGTAAAGGGAATCGGTGGAGCATGGTGGGGTGGGGGAAATTGTCCAAATTTTTTGATTTATTTTTCCTTTTAAAATTAAAATATATTTCTTAAATAAAGATTAAAAAGTTAAAAGAAATAAAAATAAAAATTGTACATTGAAGTTTTTATTTTTATTTAAGTTATTTAATTTTTGTTTGACGATTTTTATTGTGTTGAAGTAATATGTTGTTCTATAATTATCTTTTTCTCGAAATATATGTGTTTGTTCATCTTGCTCATGGTTCGAAAAAATGGTCACGAAACGGGTGGAACGGTCCTTCCGGAACGGGAACGGCAGCTGTCGCAACAAAGTTTCGGGTGAAAACGATTGATTAATATAACACTGTTTTTATTTAAAATATCGGCGATTTCGTGAACGTCGCGAAACAAACCGGCGATTTTACGGATTTCGCGACCGTCACATGATAACGTTTTAGGTAATCTTTTCAATTAGAATTTTAGCAAATTATATAATTATTTTTATTTTTATTATAAAAATATCTCGTGACGATAACCGCGACACTCTCCGTGACCGCAACTGCGAACCATGATTTCGCCCCCCTATTTGATTTTCCTGGCTCCGTCCCCGATCATGATTCATGTATCGTTTTCCTGGAATCATTATATTCTTACCCGATACTTCACATGACCTCAAATTCATCAGAACTATAAAAATATACTTTGGCATGGAGATTTTGTTTGCACAGTAAGTCATGAATGTATATAGGTAGATTAGTTTTGTCAACCTACGTACTATTGGTTTTATAAACCTATCATACATTATCATCTTCTATGTAATTAAATTTTAATAATCTTTTAATTTTTTTTAAAAATAATTTTATTTCGATCTTCACCAAAAGTTATGATGTAACACTACCACCTGGCAAGATTAATATTTTTAAAAGGGATATATTGATATATTTGTGTTTTTTAAGGAAATATATTGATATTTGAATTAATGTTGTGTATATTTAATACTAAAAGAAAAGTGAGTTAATTATCTTAATCAGAAGGGTAAGGAACAGAAATGTGGTATCTTTTTTAAGTACTGAATGTTTCGCCAAATTAAGTTGAGGAACTTACCATTGAATGACAGCATAATCTGCACGAATACAGCTTCAAGAGGCGGCCAGCTGGACGTAATTAATCTTAGTACTATTTTTTTGGAAAAGAAATTTATTATTATTATTATTTTGAAATATTTTTATTATTATTTTGAAGTATTATTACTATTATTATTATTATTATTTAGTGTGTATTCAAACGTTGGTTATAACATGCTCAAGTTTCAAATCATATAGAAACGTATGCTACATCGTGTTGCTGGTACCGATTGATTAATCTTTTGATTTGTTGTAACACATATGCATGATACCTAATTGTTTCCTAACTTTTTGACTTAATATATTACACTACTTTAAAATGACATAATAAATTACATTAAAGGAGGCTTGGTTGGTATATTTTAGCATACATGAAGCATTTGTCTTGTCTTGTCTTGTTGATTAGAATATACATTTTAAAGTCATATATAATCAAATGGTTCACCAAGAACAATATTTCATGCATGTACCATGTGTTAAACGTATTGTGTCAAGTCAAATATATATGTGGTGTTAAGTAGCTAGGTTACGTGGATTAATTATGAGATATATATATTCAATTATTGTCAATACAAACATCTCGGTAATGTTTGATATTGTTGATATGTCCAGACTTCAGATTCATATAATTTATTTTGTAATTTTTATTATAATATATATATATATATATATATATTTATTTATTGGTTTTCGATCGACTGTGGACTTGATCTATCAGTAAAGTGGGACGATCATATATAAGCCCGTCATCTTTCCACAAAGTTATATAGATTATTTTACTAAAAAATTTGATTGCATTGATTTATATCCCACTTCAGAAAATAATGAAACTAAGTAATAGATGCAATTGAAAATTTTCTATTGTAATATTAAATGATGCTAATAGAATTGTTACGTTATTAATACTTTTTTTTAACATAAGTAGCTAGCTATATGGCCGGTGTACACGAAATATCAGCATTTTTTGGGCATTAATGGTAATTAGTTTCCGAATAAAAGAAGCCACTGATATTTTTTAAGTTTAATTTATTATTAAACACTTCGTATTTAATAATAAACAAGCTCTAGTTTGGTTCTAACATGCAATGTTCATGTGCTTTTAATATTTAGGTTCGTTTGGACAAATATTTATAAAACGTTTTTTAAAAAAAAAATTAAAATGTTTTAAAAGATGTTTTAAAAATAAATATGTTTGAAAAAATATTTTATAAAATATTTTTACAATAGAAAATTTTGTATGTATCGTTTTTCATCATTGCTTTCAATTTTAAAAACATCATAACACATCTCAATTCTTCATTAAAAACTGTACTTGAAATTTTTTAAAAAAATATTCTAAAAACGTTTTACAAAAATATTGTTCAAACACGATGATTATACATAAAAATTCTTATAATTATAGACATCATGAATGTATAAGCTGGTACTTAATTCGAAACTGGGTAATTAATAAATTGATTAAATTCTACATCCATCTTACAATATCAGTTTATAAATCAAACCGGCCCAAAACTTTCTTGTTAAGCAAATGGAGTACCGTCGATTAATATTGTATATATTAAACCATCCAATACATGTATTAAATTGCAAATCGATCTAAAAATATGTGGTTTATTTTTATACTCCGTTTTTGTCTCACTCATTTAATTAGTTCGTGTGTGTTTTCATATATATATATATATATATATATATATATATATTAAGAAATTAGTGTTAAAAAATAAATTTTGTAAATAAAATTTTTAATAAAATAAAATAATTATACAAGTAGTTATTATTATTAATTTAATAAGAATAAATTGATAAAATCTAGAATATGAAAGATATATAACATTAAACATGAAAAATAGATTATTATATAATAAGACGGATGAAAAAAAAATATAAACTTAAACAAATGAAAGGGAGAGAGAGAGTATAATTATATTACGGGAAACAATGTATATACATATTTCCTAGCTAATAAATAATAATTCTGAAAAATATATAACTTAAACAAATGGAAGGGAGATAGTATTATATTGCGGAAACAATGTATATATATTTCCTAGCTATATAATTATAAATAATAATTCTGCCCAAATGGTAACGTGTAACAAGGGCATATGGACATAGGAAAACGAAGGAATGTCGTGTTAGCCAACCAAATCCTTGATAGGTGTAGCCATGCATGTTCCCCATTTCCCACACGCGTTGCTGCACAAATAAAGAGCTTCCTTTTCCTTAATGGTGCAATGAAATGCGAGCCACCGCTTGATTGGTAAATATAACTCCCCTATCTAGATCTCTTTTCTTTTTCTTTTTCTTTTTCTTTTCGACAACACCCCTATCTTAGCCTCACCCGAATTATATTAATTAATAAAATTGAACACTAGCTTTTTTGTCCTACATGCATGTGAAGTGATCGATATATAACTAGTACATATAATATTTGAATCGTAATAAGATTTTAAAGATTAGTAAATATTGGCAGAGTAGACGTGAGTTTAGATTTATTATATGATCGATTGTAATAATTTTATATGAAGTGAAAAGGATGTTTTTTACGGAAAGAAGCCCGGCTTTTAACTTTATTTTGTCAAAGTCCTTTTATTTGGATTTGATTCTCTTTCACACACAAGATTATGATAATATGGAGTGATAAGTGTAGACATGCATGTAATATTGAGATCCCACATGTCCTTATCTCTTACATTCTTAAACACGTACCCACCGTACACCTCCAAGTGTCAATTTTACTTGTCATTTTACTTCATGTTGCCGCAATCTCATTCGCCATTATTCTTCTTAAAAACCCCTCACACTATTCATCACTACACAGGGGTCCATTCACACTCCATCCACCCATCCAACCATCTCCTCCTCTCTCCTTCCAGAGATTAATTAAATTTGGTCATTTTTGGATTCAAAAATGATTCAAACAATTAACCCTTATGCTTCTGCAAGAACTGCTGAAATCATGTCTAGGTATAGGCCCATCGCTCCAAAGCCTGAAGCTATTAATTCTGTGGCTGAGAATAGTGATATTCAAAATGGATCAGGCGAGCAAGAGAATTCCGGCATGCCGCAGAGTATAAGAAAGTCTGCTTATTTGAGGGATGTGTGGGCTCATCTTCAAGCCCGGCCGACGCGGACGAGGAAGCGTGGCCGCAGCGCCGCCTTTCCGCCGCCACCTATGAAGAGATCTAGGAATGGTTTCCAGGGAATCTCTGCCCCTTTTAAGGTTACAAATACAAATTCTCCCGCTAAACACTTGGCCATGCATGGATTTTCTCTGGTGCCGATTAACTGCGGCCTGGACGCGGCCGTGACCACCCTGGCTGAGACGGTGGCGCTTCCTCTCCTCCACTACACCACGGCGGAAGCGACCCAGATCCCGGTTACCGGGAACGAGGGCGTTTGTTGCAGGAAAGGTATAGATTTGAACATGGAAGCAGCCGACGAAGCAGCTGGTCCTAAAGAATTGGATTTCATGCCACAACTGAAGCAGCCGGTGAAGGCAAACATCATCACACCTCAGCCAGTCCGGCCCATCGGCTCCACCATCGTTGTTAAGAACATCGGCGACTATGCAGGCGGGCACGCCGCCGCCGCAGCAAAGCGGGCGGATGAGATGGAGAAGGAGATAGAGGGGGATGAAGTACCGGCCATGATATCTGATTCCAACAATAAAGTGAGAGTGACAAATGCTGCATACAAGGAGATGGTAGGGCAGCCCGAATGCTGCTGGCTGGACTGTGTGGCGGCGTGCGGCGGCGGGTGCAAAAGAATCGGCGGCGAGGTGTCGCTTCAATTCTGTGGGGATCCAGAGGTGAAGATGAAGTCGATGCATGGGTTCACGAGCCAAGTTGAGATTGTGTGGGAGAGTGAAGGGAAGAAGAGGTGCGTGAATGGCTTCTGTGACGTAGTCAAAGTAGGATTAGATAAGGAGAAAAACTGCAGGTTTTTATGGAGGTTTCATACAAGTGATCAAGCTCCCATTACTGGTTCGGATTCGGATAATATTTGAAAATTTTTAAGTGTATAAAAAGTATATATATATATATATATATATATATATAAATATTAGAATAGGCAATATATAATATGATCAT